>NW_025110474.1:170752-199820 GCF_011392965.1 Frieseomelitta varia | reverse complement strand
ACCTTCGTAGATCGTTTGTCTATAAAAGTCCGATTTTTAAACGAAGGATTTTTCTTTTTCTCTTTTTTTTTTTTTTTTTTTTTTTCATTTTGGAAGTTTCGTTCTATTCACAGGGCTAGTGGCGAAGTTTTGATTAAAATCCAGTGGCGCTATCTGGTTTGGCCAGTTGATGTTCACCGGCGTCGTCATTATCGTGTTCCACGTCTGTCTACGTTACGAAGTGTTCAGGATGCAAAGTAGCATTTGTACGTATCCTGCGGTGGGACATCGTCAGCTGTTAACTTTTCGAGTTAGCGGAGGAGATAAGGCCCCGTGGGCGGCGGCGGAATAGCACTTTGCCTGGAAGTTACACCGCGATAGGCGTATCAAACTTTCACGGACCCGGTCTACTTAGGGGCTGTTCGTGTAAACGGAATTAGAATCGAATGGTCTCGGCGTTGAGGCGTCGATAAAAATCGATGGGGAGCTTGGCCACCTCGTCGTTGGCTCGACGAATCCTCGCGTGGTTCTTATGTTGTCCTCGCGATTTCACGGAGAACGTTCTCGCCTCGAGATAAGAATTAAATGAGATATACAGTTGCTCGCAGAAGTATTCGAACGTTTATGAGAACCTTTTATTATCTTATGTGTTACGTGTTTGATACATCGAACGTTTTGACGTTTCGTTATCACTGTAGCGAGATTGTCATTATTACATCGGAATAAGAAATAACTGAGAGATATAAAGTTGCTCGTGAAACGTTTTATGAGTATATTATGTGTGTTATGTGAAACATTTTGAATTTTTATTAACATTGCAGCGACAACCCGATTATTACGATTATATTGTCGAATATGTCTGTAAATATACAGAGAAACAGAGAGATTATTTAATGCACGAATTACGTATTTAAACATTCAAATATCCATAAACTGATAAATTTCAATGTTCATCGTGAGATCATATTTAACATTTAGTATATTCTCAAATTGGCTATTAATATTCAATATCAGTTTTTTATTAAATGTATATTTGCAATAAACATTTTGTAACTTCTGTGTTACATTTTTGAACTGAATGGTTCTAAATTTTACAAATACAATCATCCTTCGTTACAGTGTTGATGAAAGTTTAAAATGTACGCAATATACAAAACACATAACACATAAAAATATATTTCGCGAGCCACTGTATATGCATTGCCAGATTGGTTTTAAATTTGACCAATATACGACATGTCGAAATGTTTTATACAATTCATAACAAATATATTAACGTACGTCTGCAGTAAGTTTTCAAATACTTTCGCCAAACCATCCCATTTATTCTACCGCGAATGAGAAAATTTCGCCACATGAAAAAAAAAAAAAAACCACGTTAATATCGCAGATTGCGAAAAAGCAAGGTAGAGTTATTTTCCAATATACAAGAGACATTGTAATATATAAAATTGCGCAAACATTTCCATTGTTACACGGAACAGCGTTTATTTTAAAATCCTAATTTAAATTTCAATCTACGTTCCTGGAAACGCCTATAGGCCGATTATTTGATATTAATAATTCAAACTGTAGCGGGGAAAAAAAAAAAAAAAAAAAATGCGAGGCAATACTCTTTTCTGGTAAATGATGAATGTATTTTTTTTTTTTGCATCCCTCCTCTACCCAGTTTTTCCGCGGGAAGCTCGTTTTTATTGTTACTGGCGAGTATAATAATTAATACGTCCGCGCGGACGAATGTTAGCCCCGCACGCGTGTTCGATTAATAATTCACTATCGCTGAACCGCACCGGTTGATCCTATAATTATACTCTAAACAGTGAAACATAAACACGGCGATTACCCAGCTCATCGGCAGAGTGTTTCGCAGCAGTCGAATAACGTGCAATTATTCGGTTAACTGACCGGATAAATTATTCAGTATTCGCGTGCAAATCAATGCCTCGCGACTCGGCACGATTTATGAGCGTGCACGTGGCGGTGCCACGTTTCCGTTACTTTCAAGCACAGCAGAAGCTTTTCCCTTTCGGTGTACGTGCAATACGTACGTAGTCCGAATTAAGCTCCGTTGTTTCGCACTACGATCGTTAGATTTTATTCTATTAAGAGAGATCCTTTCCTGTTCGCGGTGGATTAAACGTTCATTTACATTAATTGCTAATCCCTCAAGATCTACTTGCGGTATAATATTGCGTTCGTTCCAAACGCGATATTACGTAGCTGAATATCTCACGTGTGTAATTTCTTATTATACCGTTTCTATGGACATTCAAATATTATTAAACACTGATATTTCCTTTCAACACGGTTTCGTTAAATGTCGAATCAAAATGTCAGCACCATTACGAAAATTTGAATAATGTCAGAAATTCTCCGGTATCTTCAAACTTCATAAAAATGTGTAATCCTACATTACCTCAACACACACACACACATGCACTATTTTATTATTACTACTAATTCTATCTTTTCTTTCATTTCACGACTTTTCTATTCCCAAAGATACTCCGTGGATATTTCCACAAATAATATTTCAATCTACTTTAAAATACCATGGTAAATTAATCGAAGTTAATCGACAACTCGCCCGCCATTTCCATTCTCCGGGAGATCTCCATCAGGTACGCGAGCGATAAATTAATCATCGATAAATCTCGCAGCCAGCGCGCAAGCGTAGCCCGCCCGTTCTATCAAATCAAGCTTTCCAGTTCTAAATCTGGTTACCTTTGCTCACGCTCTCTTTCTCTCTCTCTCTCTCTCTCTCTCTCTCTCTCTCTCTCTCTTCGGAGAGGTCTGCATAAATATTTCAAACACGCGTTCCATTCGCAAGAAGAGGATGATCCAATTTCGCGATTCGACTCTTTCTCGCGGAACAATCTTCAATTTCTTTCTCGAAAGAAGGCGGAGCCCCTCGTCTGACGTTTGATTCTCGCAGGACGCCGGTAGAGTGGGGGGAAAGGGGGTGGAAAATGCGCGAAGAAAGTGAATACGTAAAAAGAATCGATAGCGAGCCGCTGGACTACTTCTTTGAGCAAACGCTCAAGGGGGCTTCAAGAAAGAGAGAGTGAGAGAGAGAGAAGAGAGCGTGGCTTATCACAGCGGCGGCATCTTCGGATCCATTAAAGGGTTGTTTCGCAACGCGGAAGCTTCTTTGGCCAGCAGTCGCGTCAAGTGCGTTGCACGAGCCTCGCGATGTTCAGACCGTGTTTGCCAGTGCAAGTCCGTTGATAAGCTCGCTGAGAGTAAAAATGTAGCGAATACGTTTAGCTAGCCGACTAGCAGATTAAAGATCATCTTCCCTATGGTGCATTTATTTCAGTTACATTCTTCCCTCTGTTTCAACTGTTTTATTCTGTTTTTATTACTTTTTACTCTTTACAGATTCGTAAATCCCTGGTAAAGGATGACGTTGAAATGAGCGAGAATAAGACATTTCTTTTTTTTGCTTGATTTTTGTTTCCTTGATTCTGGGGCTGAATTTGGTGCCAAACGTTAGTTTATCCATTGCTGCGAGACGATCAATCACAGTAATGGATAATTGACATTTCCGGATGTCGGCGTACACTGTACGAGGCTGCAATTCTAGGTTAAAGGTCATCGTGCTGATTCAGCCGCTTTTACATTTAAAAGTCGTAGAAACTTTTAGAAAATTAACAAATTCTTTCTTTATGGAAAAAGTACCGTTAACTAATCAAAATAATAAGCTTTTGTTGAACTTTTCAATGTTTTCTCAAAAGTGCCTCCTGGAATTTCAATCGAAATAATTTCAGACAATTATTCACAGTTTAGTTTTGCTAACGACGAGTTTGGACTTAGATTTTTGCCGGTTGAACTTGATAATTTGCCGTGGCTCGTGTCTCGTTATCAATTGTCATTTGGTATCAAGTTCGTTTACAAAATCGATGAATCAAAAGCAGACGATTTCTTTCTCGTTCGTCGCACAACTCGCTTTGCGCATTTTTATCGTATCAACGCACTCGACTTTCAACGGAAAGTTTTCGACTTTTTTTCTTTTTTTTAATCGTAATAACTTCGTGATCTTTATTATCAGACTTTTGTCGAAACTAGGTCAATCAGTCTGTGACTTAATTAATTTCCAATAATTAACATGTAATCTCATTCGCGTAATAATAATATTTGGTGGATTAATCGCTGGGAGTTCGTCTAAACGAGTTGTCAAATTGGAAAATGAATAAAATATGAAGATATATATATGTGTATAACGATATATTGATCAAGGATTTTTAGTAATTCTCGATTTAGAAAAATTCAATTTAGAGCCGGAATTCTAAAATTATCGTCTATTGTTGTTGGTATATTTGCTTCTCATTCACTTCATAATTTATGTATAAGCTGATTATGTAATTGAGATTCGATAGTCAAGAATACGTTTGAATTATATATTTTTAACATTGTAACTAAACTAAGACGAGTTTCTATGTGTTTATAGAAAATTGTACAATATCCATGTGATGCAAAGAAGTGTACAAAATATTCAGAGTATAATATTTAGTACGTATAGTAATTAAATGAAAAATATGAAATTCCTTACACACATTATCTAATACTCACCATTTACCTCGTTATTAAATCTTAAATTATGATTGTTGAGTAAGATACTCTAAAATATTCAAAGTATAACGAGACAATTTTCTACCGAGTTCTCATTCTTCGAGTTACATTTTCGAAAACACGAATTCGCATGAAAATCTGCAGTCCTAATTAGAAACTAAACTATTGCTTGGCCCTTAACGAGCTTGCTATGAATATTAAAATACTTCGCGTGTTTACAACAACTCCCGTATCTTGACGGCGGGGTCGTAAAAATCGGGGAAACAAGGCTAATTGAGCTGTTTAAGGCTTGTTAGTTCGAGAACGGTTCTCGATCGATTAAACGATCTCGGGAGGCCGCGTGAATTAACAGAAGCTTGTTACTACCGATCGATTGCCATACTGGAATTCAACCGCCGACAAAACGATCGACCAACAATCTCGAATTTACGCGACCGTGTTTTCGGTTCGAACGTTCTCCGCGTTCGTGTGTTTCGACCGGTGACGAAGGAGAAAAGAAAGGAAAAGAAAAAAGAAAGGGAAGAGCGCGATAGAAATCTGATTGTAGAAAATCTTTAAAAACAGCAAGACTGCGCGAGAGAGTGATGATAGATATAAATTGATATCGCTAGATGGTCCCACTTGCTAGCCAGGGCTATGGAAATCGATGAACGGGAAAATGAACTTTTCGAGCGTGAACGCGAGCCAACGGGGCCATCGTCATTGGGAGAACGAAATGCAATCAAACGTGAGTTATTCAAGCCGATATATGATCCATAACGCGGTATCAACGCAATCGGAGTGATTACTATCTGTCAGGCGGCTGCAATTCGTGTCGCGCGAACTAACGAATTCTAGAATTTTTCCTGAAATGTCGCGTCTCTGCGAACGTCCACGGTTCGCAAAGAAAAGTAAAAAGAACGTAATATTGATAATTACGACCTCTTGCGAAAGTATTTGAACACTTTGTGCAAAAAACAGTATCATAATATAGTCAGTTATAACATAACCGAGGCATAAAACGTCTACAAACATCTGTGATGTTTCAAATATTCAGAATAGGAGATAAAGAGTATCAGAATTAATTGTGTAGTTAATTTGTTAATTTAAGTTAGATTATTTTCGTTTGGAAGAACATAGAAATCGAAAAGACTACATACGGGTTATTGTATAATATTCATTATGGTTATACGATGGTATAATAAAAACACATTTGACACTCTTGTGTGATATGTTCATAGTGAAATTCGTTTTGTAAAATATTTTAAAATTTCACAAACATATTAACAAGAATTATAAAAATTATTCTGGAAATAACATTCAATAATGTACGTAAAAGATTACAAATTATTCGTTGCAAATACATTTCGCAGGCATGAAAGATATTAAAACAACATCCATTAATTGAGACTAACTATGGAACCGTATGAAATGTATGTTTACAGTAAATTGCAAACTTTTACATATACATTTTCGAATTTCACTCGTTGATGCGACACAAGAAAGTTTCAAAAAATTTCAATAGAGCACGCGTGAGACACTATATACGACTATATATAAAATTGTCATAAACCTTCCTCGAAATCTTACGATTAACTCCTACCATTTAATCATTTTAATAATCATGTACATACACGTATTTATAGTTACATAAAACTGCATTTGCAATTACGATTTACGTTATTCGTCAGGTGTTTTTACAATTATCATAAAAAGCATAACTCAGTGTCCATCGTATAACTGTTGACAACAGTCTAAATATCGATATTCTTATCTAATTTCTATCTTATCCTCCATTTTTCTACTTTTGTTTCGTGCTACATGCGTTGTCAAGAAAGTATCGAGATAAGAAGGGTAAGATGCAAATGGAACTCGTTCAGCGGACAAGTAAAAGACGGAAGGGGGTTTAAGTCAGGTAAGGGAAATGATCGCGGAATTACCCGTTGCCCCCGTTAATTAGTTGGCATAACTAAATCACACGATTAAGGGGTAGCCTGGTTAAGAAGCATACCTTCTGGCGTGTTTGCCTCGCGAAGGAAGATTGCAATTTGCTAACTGGGCGCGGCTCGGTCGTAGGCGGATCCGGGCGAATTCATTTCGACCCCCGCGATACAAGCCGACAATTAGAAGCGGCTTTATAATGAATTTATTGTCAGGGGGAATGCTCCCTCGGGCGGCCACGTGGGATTACCACGATTTCCGAGTGCCCTGTAATTTAACGTGGCTCCGTTCGATGACTTCATCGTTCGAGACGCAGTCGATGATCTTGCTCGTAGTATGTATTTTATCTCTCTGTTCGAAAAGAGATCTCTTTCTCGTGATTATTGCACGAGATACAATACCGTTGTGTTTCATCGTTGGCAGCTTTAGTAGGGTTGACTTTATCCTAGGGTTGATCTCTCGAGTAAAATTATTTGTTGTGACCTTAATACTTCGTGACATGTACTATCGAAAGTATAATTTCTCGATACAGAATATTACTATCAGCAAGCACATTTTACAATCGTTGTGTGGTCAATGGAACATTCCTGTTTCTTTCTAACATTCCTGTTTTTTTTTTTTTAATAGTTGAACAGTGTACATACGTATATATTTAATGAAAGTATTAATATTTGCTAGGTGTACTTGCGATAATATTCTTATTACGATATTAGATATTAGAGTAAGAATCATTAGAATCTGTTGAAATATCTCTGTACTATCTACCTGATACGATAACGAGCGTATGAAAGTGATAATTGAAGGGAATGAAAAACACGTAATAATTTCTGCTCTTGAACTCCTTGTTATCTGTTATAACATTTACTCCCGACATGTAATATTTTGTTCTTTGTTAATTACATATTAAACTCATTCTATTGTCGTACTTCAAATTTTTCTTTTCCTTAATCAAAAATCTAAGTGAAAAAGACTCACTTAAAAAAGGATCTCTGAATCGCTGTTTGCCGAATATTCCCTTACGCGTATTTGTCATTTTTAAATTCACGCTCGATCGTTTGTTATTACGTTGGTATCGTTAGTGCCGCGTGCGAGAAGACACGAAGTCATTAGCAGTCTTTCCTGTAAATCGCTCAACCTTCGAGTCAGGCGCTCGCTCTTTTCTCCCCCACGGCCGTGGGAAGGAAAAAGGTGCAATTACTCGCAAATCCTGTAGTAACGACATTTCCATGGTTATCGCGGCGCCAAGGGCGATTCAAAGGAAGACGAAACGATTGGGAACGGTGTTCGTGTATCTAATTTGCCCCGCGACGGATTACCGTTTCTGCGTCGGCTCGTATTTTTCCGCGTCGCAATCAATCGAACGCGGAAATCAAGGGACGATGTCCCTCGAACGCGCTCGAACAATGCTGGAACTTCATCGATGGCAGACAGGCTTGGGGAAGAGCGGAGAGGGAAGAAGGCCCGCGACGAGGTCGACTTTGTTAAGCGAAACGAAATTAGCCCGCTAGACCAACGGAATTTCATCGGCGATTAAAGCTCGGGCATCGTTCGTGATTTTATTTGGTAAGTTCGTGGAAAAAAGACACCGCGCGGGAATGGGGGGAGGAGGGTAGCAGGGAGGTGAGTACGAGGGGATGGAGACGAAGAAGAATATTCGAAACACGCCGTACCCACGAAGAAACGTTCGTTAATTTCAATGCAACGAACGACGTAACGAACTACGATTACCGAACAGTTCCGTCCAATTTAGCGATTTAATGCAGTCAGGCTGACGTATCACAACCGGCGTTGCCACGAATTCGAATTCTCACGAATCGTTTGCGAACGGAGCTGAGCTGAATCGTTGTCTTCAAAGTCGAATACCAAGTTCTCTGTCTTCACGAATTTCTGATAAGTTCTGTGATAAAAATAAAGATTGATAGGTGAGAATTTGGTGGATGAAAAAAGTATTGATTCCCACCTTGTTTTTTTTTTTTTTTTTTTTACGAACTAGAGTAATGCAATAACACTGTAAATACGTCTTTTAACGTTGTATATTTTTTTAGAATACTCAGTAATGTGTACTTAGTTACACACTTGTGATTTAATTAGAAGATATATTTTGTGTGTTATAAAAAGTTATAAAAAGAAAAATGTGCTAATATGCAATTTTTTGCATTGCACTGCAATTAAGGAAATAAAATTTTAAACACGTTATAATTTAAGAGAGATGTACTTGTTTGGATAGTTGAATTGATCGAAGACAACAAATAGCAATATATATATATATATATATATATGTCAAATGATGCGAAAATGCAAAATTCACGTAACTTCCAGCTGATAAAGATTTCAGATTCTAACGATGTCAAGAAAAATACGGTTATGTTTGGTTAGTTAAATTGATCGAGATAGGAACAGGCAATAGCTATTTACGACCTACGGAACACCGTATATGAATTTGATATGAATAAGTAATTACTTTTTTGTTATATTCGTATTACAAATTACATTGGTTTTCAATTCAGCAGCAGTATATTCATTCACGTTTCATTTGTCCTTCTGCCGCGTCGCTTTTTTAATTGATCCATTATTTCCCAGCTTGTATCGCATATTGATTTCGAAATAATAAACTGTCCATACAGGAAAAGGATAAATAATTGAACGATAATAATACTGGAAATACTCGAATAGTCCCCATTTTTGTGTTTAAATTGCATTTTAGACAACTGACTCGCTCCTGACTGAATATTCCCGTATTTTTATTTACGTATGTATTTCTGCAAATTTCAGCGAAAATTCGGATAATCCGGTTCATTTAATTCAATGAAATTCAGATTCATAAGGAATAAAACGAAACTATTTTATGTGTAAATGCCTTTGTTGCGTTATTGGAATCGCTAAAATTTTAAAATTAATCGAATCGCTTCGCGTGTTTCTGAAATTTCACGTACGCAGAATCCGCTCGGCTTGATAAAAATTCTAATTCACACTGAACAAAGCAAAATCACTCTCAATTTTGAAATTTCTGTTTCTATCGGTTTAATTCAATAGAATTCAAATTCGCGAGAAACGCGCGAAACTATTTCTCCTATTTTCGCGAGAAAATAAATGCCAGACGTTGGTGGAATCACAAAACACACACGTTTCAAATTTCATTTAAGTGGCGCGTGCTTCGCCGACGCGGTGTATATTGAAAAAAGTTCAGCGACGCGTGCTAAACAGCGATTGTACGTTTCCTCGCGGGGCCATAAATATGTATTACGTGCACCAACAAAGAATTTGCATCTTGCAGAATGCGTTTGAACCCGGGCGATCGTTGACGAGCACGCGCCTTTGTAATCGACCACCACCACTCTCGCGACGTTTCTGTGTCACGTTCCCGTTCCTGTTCCTTTCTTTTTCCTTCTCATTCAATTTCATCCTGCGTGGCGACGCCATGAATTTTTCAAACGTCTTCCCTCCCTCACGACCATGTAATTGAGAAAACATGCGTGAAAAGGAACATGCTCTTTTGGACATGTCGATATTTGATACGTATTACGATATATTATGTACAAGTGAAAGGAACTTGAAGATTCGAGGAGTTTAGTTTGGTAAATAATATCTCTTCACTTGCTTAGAAGGGAGATCAACGGGACAGAGAGAATGGGGCTCGAGGAAATTTCAATGTAGTGGGGAGATCGAGTCAGTGGAGGGGGTAGCGCTAGCGAAAGTAGGGGCAAGGGCCGCCAGTTAGCCATCTCTGAACTAAAATATGAAATTCCTTTTTACTCTCGAAATATAAAAATCGAAAGATGTATGTGAAATTCAATATTTCTTGAAATCATTTTTAATCTTGCTACAAATACTAAGGATAATTATATTTGTAACGAAATATTTACAATATTTATTTTTCATTAGAAATAAATCTATCTTTTCACATATTGAAAAGTTCGTTGAAAAAAAATTCGATTCGCCTGGTTCTGCTCGGCTGCTCGAATTGAAACGCTCGCCTACGAAAACGCGTCGTAAAATATCGCGATTCGCTGTCGCTAATTAAAGTGATAGTTAATACGGTTTTTAGCGCGAGCGTCCGCTTCAAACAGGCGTTCAAGGAAGAGCAGCAAGGAGAAGCGAGTTAAGTGGAAGCGTGAACGCGCGCTGCTAACCACGAAACCATAGAGAGAAGCACGGGCCACTTGATAAAAACCTAAGGGGAAAATGGACAATGACTGTGAGAGGATTTGAACGAGAGAATAAACGAAGGGGAAACGCATCTTCATGCGCGGGATAATTATACTTGTTAATGTTTAGCCGCGAGAGTTGTAAGCGCACGACATACACTAGCGGCCAAAAGTTTGGTCAACACGTTTTCTGATACACTTGGATATCATCTAATTGTTAATTCAGAACAGTTTGCAATATCGCTAATGATTTATGCAAAACATTCTGAAATTTTTGTTTGAATCAATTTGAGAATACATGTACATTATATCGTAAAATATAATGTGCGTTTAGCAAAAAATATTATACGCATTTAGTATGGACAATTATTTTAAACATATAAAATAAAATGATATTTCAAACAAATAATTGAAAAATATTACATACATTTGATATAGATAATTATTTTAAACAAATAACAAGCTGAGTATTAAAACTTATTAATATAATGAACAATTGGTTGTTGAATTTGTTTCAAGTTTGGCCAATGTGATCATGATAGTCGGATCTTGTATATGGTTCTCGTATATATACGCAGTCGTGTACTATAGTATAATGAAAGCGTGTCCAAAACTTTTGGCCGATATTGTAGAGCGGTGCAACATTGCCCGCGCGCTTTCGAATGAAATTTTCGAGCGTGTTTTTAAGGAAGCGTGCGCGAAATTATGGCAGCTCTGAGTCACGAATTGAATGGACGCCTTTGTTTCCCGGCATAGTTTTCGTAGACTGCGTTCTTAATTAGACCACAAGGATATAAAGCGTATCCCGGTGGATGAATTTCGCGAATAGTACGAACGTGTTTTCTAATATACGTGTTGAAAACCATACAATTCCGTTGGATTACCAGTTGTTTTATCATTTTCTACACGTTAAGTTTGAAAAGAGCATTCGCGAGGTTATATTTGCACGCGAGATGAACGCTTTAGAGAAGGGTTGAACGCATGATAAAAAAGAAAAGTTTGTCCGAGCGTGTAATCTGCCTGACCCAGTTTCTACGGAGCCGAGTTATGAATCTTCCTTTTGAATATTGCGTATCAACCGCAACTACTTAACTATATATTTTTCTCCAGAGAAAACGTGGTTGAAATATAGTATCCAGATTGCTAAAACAAAACACTGAGGGGGGGGAGGGGGTTGTATATTTTTATATGTATATCTTTGACGCGCTGTTACAAGTGAAAAGTATAATTGTCGATATTTCAAATTGTTACAGCTTCCTAAAGAAGATCATGTAGCAATCCACTTGATTTTATCGTAAGGTGTAAAGTTCGACAGTCTTGAGTTCGTTTCTTTCAAATAAAGTTATTCTTGAAAATTCAAACGTCTCTAAAAAGTAAATCGAAGAAGCTTTTTCGTGACTAGATTCATCGTCTTGATGATTGAAATCTTTTCTTTTCAACTTTGCTTTTCTTCTCATTTTTATTGAATATTAAGATTAAAGGCCACGAAGTCCCAAGAAACAATTTGTCGTCTTAAGAACTGCTGACAGTTCGATTAAGTCGTTCGTTGTTGTTGTCATGTATATTCTTATATCTTTCAACATTATCGATTCAATGAAGTTGAAAAATATGTACGTACACCTGCGTTGTTCGTCATTCCATTTTTTTTCGCGGTGATTCGCCAGTCATCTCGCTCTCGTTCCTCTCCTTTCAAATCCATTATTCAATTCGCCGAGATAAAGTACGAAACCGGGGAAAGCACGATTATTCTCAGACAAGAAGAGAAGAAGGGAGGCGGAGGAGCACGAGGAACGAATAAAGCGTCAAAGCTAAATCGCGCGCGATCCGTCGAATAAACAAAAGCTTCGAAAGACATTCGAATAACCACTCCTGAATAGGGAGGATCTAATCCGCTATCCGCCGCACTTTCATTCCTCTTCCCGTCGTTCGTCCGATAAGGGAAAAGAAAAAAAGAAAAAGGATGCCGCGCTAAATGGACCAACGCTATGAAAAGCGCCGCAGCAGCGATCTTATCCGCAAAAAACCGATTCCATCCCCCCTGTCACCTGTTGTTTTCGCGCGGCCAGAGTTTCGCCGCGTGGTCATCGATGGGGAACGTAGATAGTCGCGGGGAAAACCAGGCTTCTCGAAATCGCCACATTGCCGATATTAACCACTTGACGAAAACTCTATTTAGAGATGCAGTATGTAATATGTATAATACAGTATGATGTAACAATATTATATTCCACATTGACCACCATCATTAGCCTCTTGACGATCGATGCATATTAAACGTAAATTTGTATTGTATACTGCACCGTCCGAAATAAATAACTTGGTTTAGAAGGAAAGTTCGGTAACTAGAAAAATAAAAGGAAATTTAAAAGTGCATAACGCAACAATTTCTGCTGAAAAATTCTCTTGAAGGGTGAAGCTTCTTCTTTTAGGGGATGTAAACATCCTTCCAAAGAGAAATCTTGATTTTCCACATTATTACGTTCAAAGTTACTTTGTTTCTCCGTTCACTTTTTGCAAGTATATTTCCAAGTTTAGTTTGAGTTTTGAAATTTGTCTTTAATTTATACCGAATGAATGAGTAAAAATAATTTTCCTTTGCAGTATATTCAGGACACAATGAGATAACGGAGGATTATATAAATCTTCAAATAATGGCATCAATGTATAATACAATTATTAATTTAAAATTACACGTAATTAGATATTTCGATGTCGGTATTACATGTGATTATTAATTTAGAATTAGATGTGAGCGCAGTTAGATGTTTCGGCATTGATACTACACGTAGATAATATTTTTTTTAGACACGCGACGAACGTGAAATTCTAGAGTAATTTTTCGTTATGATTCTCATCTTGCTTCCCCATTGTTAACTCACTCACTAAAGCAGTCATCAAGATTAACGTGACAAAAATTCGTCGTTGAAAGAAGCTAGAAGATCGATAAATCGTGCTGGTTTATCCCTGATTTTTACCGAGCCATCGCTTTGATACTTTTGTCGTCGTACCGTGCTCTTCGGTGAATACGATCGCGAAGGTAAATACTTTGGCAGCGTGATCCTCGCTCCGGATGGTTTAAAGGGCTCTACTATGAATATTTTATATATTTACTTGAATTTTTGCATTTGTCAAAATGTTTCTACGATCGTCGTGCAGCGCCAATGGCTGTCTGATTCACCCTCTGTACCGTTTGAAACCATCTCTACGATTCCGCTTTCCCATCTATTTTACAAAGATTCGACAAACTAATGAATGAACATTCTATTATCCTTATATATTCAGAAAATTCTTGATTAATGTTGCAAAATCTAATTATTTCTCCTGAGAATGGAAATGAAAATTTCGAGCTGAAATTCTTTTGCTGGAGAGAGATATTTTTCCAAAACAAACTATAAATAATTAATTAATTTAATATTATATTATAATATAAATATTAATTAATTCATTCATGCTAATATAAAGGAGGAATGTTTCGATTTCACGTTAGATCGTAATCCGTACAATATCATAATTAAAAAAAAAAAAGAAACCTATGTAAGAATTTGTTTTATTACTATACATATTATAATAAGGGCTGTACTATGAATATTTTATATATTTACTTGAATTTTTGCACCTTTCTACTCCCTGTAAAAAATCCGCGATCTGTTTGTAAGCAATATTTTCATCGTTGTGTGTCGTCAGTTCAAAAAAGGGTCTCGAAAGAAAGAAAAACGATCGAAAAGTGGCGATCGTGAACGGACTGGTTGAATTAGAGGGAAGCGTAACAAGTTTTCATGACCTGGTTTTTGCGCCGTATCTATCGGTTTCTTATTTTCTCGACGCTGTTACCCTTTTTCTTTTCTCCTTTCTCGTTACGCGAACCTGCACCGCTTTATACTCGTCGGTGATTTATGTTACGTTCGTGCTACAGCCAGCGGCGACTGTTCCCGTCCCAATAAATAAATTGCCACGAATCCGTGGCACGAGACCAGCGGGAAGAAGGGTAAATTAAGGGATTCGCGTTTTCCAGAAGCCTTGCTCCTGCGGTGGCGTGAATAAGTGACATTCGCATCATCTCTCTTTCTATCTCTATCACTAGCTCTGTCTGAAGTTTGTTAATAGTTAGTTCTCTTTCACCGCTAAAGATCCATACCATATTTATTACCAATGACACTCCCAAGAACACGAATTCACGATTTTTCATGTCTCTCGATAATAAAACAATATTTTGCAAGGAATCGTCGATTCAATCTTTGATTTTTAACAAAAATTGAAGGCTCTGAAAGTATTTCAATGACAAACTTGATTAAAATGAATATACATACATGTTGTACAACTACACACGTTTCCTCTTTTCGCATCCATATTGATTTATCACATTTATTTTCCGTTTTATACAGTCAATAATACATTTTTAAAAAGTAGATGAAATATTTTCTTGTCTCTTTTAATTAATACTCCATACTCGCCACTGGCAATAATTACAACGTAAAAATAAATACTTCTACGTATTATATATATGTATTCACTGGTAATAAATAGGAATGCGTAAATTATTACACACATGTGCAATACTTTAATAGTTAATTGAATTTCGCGAAAATTTTTGAAAATTACAAATAGTTTTAACATATGATAGTGTCACGTTCGATTAACTACAATGCTGATTATATTTAATGACGTACGATAAAATATTAACGACGAATAACGACGTGAAAAATATACAAAGAATATGTACGCCTGTGTCTCGTCGACTACTGGCTATGTGAAACTTCATCTGACTCGTTCAAGCTTCTTGAAAAAAAAAAAAAACGTAAATCCCCCTTCTTAAAATCTTCACTCTCGGCTTTCAGTTTTCAGAATTTCGGGCACGGTTCGTCGATGGGCGCCTTTCAGTCGTTAATTTCATCGTGCGTCGACGCCGGACGTCATTAGCCCGGTTGAAATGTCACTAGCAGGTGGCTCCTCGATCGTGTAATTTTCTATTCGGCCGGGCAGCGCTGTTAATTAGAGGACGCTGAACAAATGTAGCGGCGTTCGGGCGTCGATTTATTGTGAAGCCGCGAGTTCGATGCTCGTGACGGGATGTGACGTGGATTCGGTAATTCCGTAGACCCGGTGTCGGATGATTTTTCGATCGGGCCACGCGGCCCTGAAATCCAACACAAACGCCATCCGGTAGACAAAGGACCGGTAATGCAATATTAACGTCATTCATTCCGCTTTCAAACGAGCGTATATCAGTCGCGGAACGCGTACCCGGGCTTCGCGTACAGCGAAATTATTAACATTCGCAGCTGACCGATTTCGCAGAATTCACTCGCCTGTCCAGCCAGCCGTCAGGAAATTTTCCACTTGTGTTCGACGAAACAGCCTGTTCGCTGTAGGGAAGCATTTCCTAGAACAAGCCCCTTCGTACCTCTAGCTAATTAGTTTCTCTTTGGATTATCAGTCTGTGTTTGTATCACGTCTCGTTACGCGACTACAGTTTTATGGCATTAACTCTTTGGATTGACTTGGATTGTTAGTCACATATTAGCATAAATGCGACTATTAATATTTTCGACAAGATTCGATTTGTCTAAAAAGAACACGGAATTAATACGAATTCCACGTCTGATGTGAATTAACATCGAGAGGTCGTCTAACACTAAGTAAAGAAATCAGACAAATGTCGAATAATTTGCGTTTTATTTCCAATTTAAAAGTGTGACTCTAACAAACTTGTTAGAATTCCACGCGAACGGTAACGTGGATCTTCCGTGGTTAGCCAGAAGCTATGTCGATGATTACAGTCTGTTATGTCGGTGTTGTGAACCCACGCAGGGAAGGACGTGTTTCTTGTTTCGGGGGAGAAATTCGCGCGTAAATTCGAGGGAGGAGAGGTTCGACGAAGAATCGAGAGTTAGAGACGACCCTTTGAACGGATAATTAGCGGGATGATGACCGGTGGCGTGGATCGCGGGGCGGCGCGGTATAATGAAACGAAAACACGAGCTGGTGGCGAGCCGAGGGGGCAAAGAGGCCACGAAATTACACGGCCACCCGATATAATATTCCCTCTTTCGGCCACCGGTGGGATTGATTATGTTTATCTTTCATTAGGAACACCGGTGGAACCGGGCTAAGGCCGTGAATAATAAATCTGGCGATTCTCTTGTCCGCGTTACGTAGCCGACTTGCGAGCGGAAGAAGTTGCCGCTTGCTCCCCTCTTTTCTACAGGGTGACTTTTTTTTTGCGCGAGATTTATAGTCCCCGATACAGGCGAGAAGCTCTTGAGGGGAATTATGCTGATATTGCCCTTAACGTCAAATAAAAATATAATAATAAATATAAATACGATATACAACTGAATGTAGATTGTCGTTCGTAAATATTTCGACGATTAACTTTTGACTTCTTATGATACTATCAGGCCCAAGTGATCTAATAAGTCGGAAACGAGAAATGTATCTGCATCATTCAAGTTTTATGTTTGTTCGTAATAAATATTTAGTAAACTTTATAAAGTTTACAGAAACTTTTAGAACATGGCTGGGAACATGTATCTCAATCGTTTTAAAATTCCAAAATAAAACAGGCAATGTGTTGGCAGAATAAATTTTTATCCATCTTCGATTATTTTTATCTTTTTTTTTTTTTTAATTCATTTATATGTTTAAATTAGTATACTGTACCAATATTTTAAATGTTTGCTTGAAATAAGAACAGAGTCTCGATCGAAGCAATTTTTGTCATATTTGGATCGAATATAAAATATATCAAAATTCTGATGACCAATAGTATGTGCTAAAAATGGTTTAATGTAGCTTAACCAATTCGACTTATCCACAGAATATTTACATTGCTAAATATTATAAAATGATCTTAATAGATCTAATACTAACGAATGAATAACTTGATATATCCATTACATTTATTCTATAGAAATGCTACAAAACTAGGAACTATAGAGACTGAAAGTGAGTGTAACCGGCACATAATGTTTCTCTACAAGTCTCGGTATCGTTAACATTTCAAGTGACATACGAAACAAATGACGTTTCCCAGATGATTCTGTACGACGTTAAATATAGGTCGTTTGATGCAATAATAATAATAATAAAAATAATTACTTATGGAAGTCTCAAGTAAGCTGTAAGTAATGAATCCTGTGCAGGAAGAAATTTCTGCCTCCCCCCTGCTCCTCTCTTTTCTATCAA
The DNA here is from genome assembly GCF_011392965.1 of Frieseomelitta varia. Classification (NCBI taxonomy): domain Eukaryota; kingdom Metazoa; phylum Arthropoda; class Insecta; order Hymenoptera; family Apidae; genus Frieseomelitta; species Frieseomelitta varia. The sequence goes on along the minus strand of NW_025110474.1, from coordinate 182,019 downwards.
GGGAGACTTTTTCGCAAAATTGCGAGACCATGGAAGAAACGAGGCAATCGTGGCAGGCTAAGAGGTCCGTAGAATTGAATTGATCTTTTTTGTAGCGCGCACGCCGCGCGATTACGTTAATTGAACGGCGAAGTCCGCTTTCGAATGGATCGGGCTACCACTACTCTCAAAGATTTCATTTCCACCTAGCCGCGGTATTCCCGCGCATTCTAATTCTAAAGTGCAACTTCCACTTGACTTTTTACTCTCTACGAAAGCCCTCGCCGTAAAACTGTCCTTTATTCTAATTATTATTTTTTTTTTTTAAGGAATATTTTACTTTTTTTTACTTTACTATATTTTAAGGAATATTTTACATAGCTTATCTTCACGAATTCAGGTTTCATAGAAATATATATATCTTGTAGAAGATACATCAGATCCACTTCATTGGTAATTATTTTTTTTGCTGCGAGAAAATTCAGTTATTTCGTTTTTTCTCATCCTTAGAAGAAACGATCTGCGTGCATTTTTCCAACTAACGAGTATAATAACCCGTAGAAATATTTACAGTGCTATTTGATCGGCCGCCGTATTAACCGAACAATTCAAAAGTCACATTGAGCAAATCCAACATCGGAGAGTAAAGAATCTTGTTGTAAGCGCTAGTTTTTCAAATTTATACTGTGTCATAAATGAACTTGTATAAAGAATTAAGCATCGATCGTACATTCCAAATTAAATGAAGTTGTGGAACTTGCGAAAAAGTCGATTCGACTGCCGAGGAACTCGCATTAACACGTGCGTTCCATTAAGACGTCTTCGTTCTTTTCTCGATTGAAGTTCCACTCTTGTTTTCCCAGATTAAAGATTTGAAACTTTTTTTCGCGCTTTAATACTTTGAAAATACATCGCGCGCGCGGATCTACCGACTCCATTCTGCTGATACGTTCTTGTTATTTTTAATAACAACAGGAGGGAACCGTTCCTTTCGAAGTTGTGTGATTTCAAGAGCGACATCTCTGGAAATAATTCCTTGCGCACGGTGAGGTTTCGTGAAACGAGAAATATTTGAACTTGGAGGAAGTTTCAATCCTCTTTCGTGCCCGCCGCAGCGATTAATAAATGATCTCGTGTATTTCGTTCAGATTCAAACATTGTCGCGTGAATGTTTCAATTCTCGGCGAACAAATTCGACGCGGTTCTCGACGAAGTTTTTAAATAATAGAGGAGCCTGTTTCCGTTTCATCTGATGGAATTTTTCTGACCAATCGATGCGCATGGTGACTCGCTATGTAACTTGATCATCTTGAATAATTTATAAGGTTGTAAACAAATTTTTTTTATGTAGAAATTACATGATTTGAAGACACATTGTATGGTGCATGTATTTTTTTTTTTTGTAGACGAAGGAATTTCAGAGATTTTCAGACTTCAATTCTGCCATTTTAAATGGAAGCCTATATTTTTTCTGTCAAAATATGAAGAAGCGCTCGATTCGATATTAAATCTAATCAAATTAATTAACGAATGATCTCGCTTTGTTATTTGAAAATTTACTTCGTGTAATATCACACGAAATCGACATACTCTTTAGAAAACTTATTTTGTAACAACACAAGTCTATTTAAAAAATGTTTGTTTTCTTTTTCATTAAAATGTACTCATACGTAACTACGGGCTAAAAAATATTTCCTTGTGTGAAAAAAAGGAAACATCTATTTCCTTCCACAAAATTTAATCTCCTTTCGCGATTAAAAGAATAGAGATAATATTTTTTGTGAAGCTAATGACGCATATATTGGAGAGCACACAATTATATACAGGTACATTAATAAAGGTAACACAAATAAATTCACAGTTTGAAGAAAGACGCAGTAATTAGACCAAAAACAAATTCAACGAAAATATTAAAAAATACTCGCGAAATGAATATATATATATGTGTATGTTTGTTGGAGACTGGCAGTCCGATAATTTTAATAATCAGTTTACAAGAGACAAAGTTTGCCTTAACCACGCACCGCATAACTCGGACAGTTACCTTAATGCGCCCCTCTGAACCGTGCAACACTTGCGCAAAAATATGTTTACCTGAAACGCATACATTAGAAGTTATACGTGATGATTAAGTTGCACGGACCACCCTGTATAATCGTAGCATCCGCGTTCTACAATTAGCAAACATAATTTCGAGAACCGATGCGCGCATTATGCATTCATTTCCCATTGTACGGAAAATAGCTAGCTGGCCTGGATTTGCATTATTCAACGGACCTCGTAGAGCTCGTCATAATCGTCAGGGTTAAATAATGAATCGGACGACGTTCGATGCATTATTCTCTCTTATAAACTACGCCGGAATTGATTCTGTTTACCTTGCAGTGGAAAATCTCGTGCAAACGAGAACCGGCCGCGGCCGGCAGCTAAATAAATAACGAATTTTCAGTTTCCCAGTTGCCCATTCGTAAACCGTCTTCTCGGCAATTTTATCTCGCGTCTCTTTCGACGATCTCGCGTTGCACAGCGTGGCAGAGCGCGCATTTTTACGTGTACGAGAATTTTTGGTCAATTACGGAGATAGATGAATGAAATTTGAGAGAGAGTTGCGAGTCGAAGTGGCTCGACGAAGATTAGATCCTTCGTGGTAGGTAAATTCAATTGCGATTGTGGAATTACGATTTTTATAAGATCGACTATATCCACGCAACGAGTCGATTATTCTACGCAAAGTTGGTAATTTGACTTGATACGTGTATATTTACGTAACTATCGCTTGAAGACAGGAAATTGTACCGTTTTTTCTTTCGTCTTCCTTGCGAAAAGAATTACAATTCATCTCTGTGTTTGTAATTACGTGATACAAATGTAGAACATCTGATTCATTTTTCGTACGTAAAGAAAAGAAATAAAATGTTTAAACAGTGATACAGGTTGTGAAATGAAAGCCAATCATCGATAAGTGACAAAATAAATTAGGTTGTTGCACGCGAAGTGGTCAAAATATTTTTCGAATATTATTGGGTTCTATATGATTATAGTAATTTATACTGGATAATTATTAATTTATCTCTTACTTTATCTCTTTCTTTCTAAGCTGTTTTAATGATAAAATTAAATTAAAAATTAGGTAATGTAAGGATCTAAATTGCCATAATCTTCAATGTTCAACGATACCAGTTGAAGCTTAATATTATCTTTATGAAAGTTATAAATATTGAATTACAGAGGAGATTTATAAAAATCTTTGTAAATAACGTCGTTGCGCAAAATGAATCATGCAACATAATCACCTGAAATCATTCTGCTATTATGCAAAATCGATAGAAATTTTTTCGACGTCGTACGTCATATAACTCAAGTGGACTTTAAAATCATTACAGTCCACTTAAAATAATTATATTCATCTCTTTTTCTTTTTCTCATCTGAACGTTATCTACGACATCTTTTGCCAACCTGTCAAACGAGCTATTTCCACGAGTTAATAAATGATAAATCAAACACGCGAGTTGCCTCAATGCTTCACAAAAGGGGAAAAAATATAACACATTTCTGTTTACCATGTTGTTTGTTCTTTCACATAAATCTTGCAGTTTGGTAAAAACACGCGGAACAAAAGGGCAGTATTAGCTCTTCCGAACCGTTCGAATCACGTCTGTTTTTCTTTTTAATTAAAATTCAAATAATCGGCACTCTGTAGAAAACGCGATTCAGCTCGTATCAATGGAAGCATTTCCGGGACGAACAAGCTCCTGGCATGTACATATGTATTAGAGATTCACGCGTATATTCCGCTGGTCGATCAATGCTTGCGTACGCTGAATATTTTCTGTTCTGAGCTGCGTCTCGCATTCAGAAATAATCTGCAGTTTTCGCTGAAAATACGCTTAATCAGTTTATCACGAGTTTAACGAACAATATTTATATTTATGTTTATAATACGAATACGCGTTTGAAATTATATATCGAGAAACAACCGCTCTTTGAGTTTGTAATCTTTACGATGTGAAAAATTGTAGATTTATTTGTGAAGGAATTAGCGATAATTCTGAAGAGAGTAAGAAGTGAAACTGTAGTCATTTTAAAGTTCATTTGAGCGAAATCGTATGACGTTGATCGATCTTCTGCAAATAACAAAGTAGTTTCTAAAATTTGTGTATTTAATAATTTTTAAATTTAAAGTAATTGCATTACATGATTCACTTTGTACAATTTCTTCCAATATTCGATTTATGAAAAATTCGGAAGTATAAAAATACTTCCAAACGTGTACAGTGTGCAGAAGTATATAAAATATTCAAACTATTCTCCTTGTATAAATATTCAACAAACGAAATAATTTTCTACTTAAAATTCAATTTCTTTAATTATAATATTTAATATTATAATCAATAATTCTCGATCTAGACTTTATTTTTCTAATTATCATCGCAAAAATATTCGAACAACAGATAATAAAACAAGCTCTTTTTCTCGATAAAAAAAAAATATATAATTTCCTCGTAAAAAGAAAATAAATATAAGAGAGAACGCGATGAAAAAAAAAGAAAAGGAAAAAGTATTTAAACGATCAAAGCGACCAATTAAAATCCGTCCGAGCGTAAAAATTCAACAAATCGTAGCAGCATGGCGAACCATTTCACGTGTTGACCGTTATGTGCCCGTATTTTGTTAAAAAATCGTCATGCAAGAGTTTGGCAAACGCCGACGTATTTATCTTCGGTCCGTTTGTTGACTGGCCTGAAAGTCCATGAAAACAGAGTTTCGAAGAGGCGAACAGGAACGCAGTAAACGAATATAATCGTCGAGCATGGCGCGGCCTATTTTGCAAGCTGCGAAACGAGCGAAGACACGGAGGGGGGTTGCATCAATATGCGCGGGCAGGGATTCGAACAAATTGCAATGGAAATCGGCCGAAATGTTCCTCTGCCAAAAAAAAAAAAAAAAAAAAAAGAAAAAAAGAAACAAATTGCTGGCAGACCGCAATTTCTCGCCCGTTGCTGCCTCGATTATGCGTCCGCGACTAAAAGTATTAACATACCAAATTGACGTTTTTCGTTCGTGCCTCTGCACCATCGTTCATTTCTGTTGAATTTCGACATTTCTGTTTGTCCTGATATGTTCTTTCTTTTCTTTTTTTTTTTTTTTGAGAGAGAGATTTTCTAAATCATTGAATAAAATTACAATGTAACAAAAGTACACTATCGTGTTAACTATATCAAATGGTCATTTATTATTAATAGTTTACGAATTTTTATACATCTATAGGAAATTGTAAAATTTCCAATTTGTATCAAGTGTAAAATTTATGTGCCCCTTTAATGGCGTCAGCTTGTTTTCTAGTGCCGCAAAGAAAAATTTATTTCCATTTACTAGTTCGATATAAATTAAACGTAAACTACCACTAGTTAAATTGGAATTGAAAGTCCACCTAAGAATTAAGATACACATGAGAAAACATTTTGGTATGTTTCAACTGTTTTTTATAAGAAATGACAGCTTAACAAAATGGATATACGTAACACGTAAAAAATTAAAAAAATTTAAAAGAAGAATGGCATTTTGATTACTTATTTTTTTCACAATGGAAAGAGTACTAGCAATTGTTTTATTGACCTAACAACGTGGCGAACAATTTTGAGAGAATTTTGTTACGAGTTTAGTTAGAAGATGATTGGAACCTCGATTTATAGCGGAACATGCAACGACAACATTGTTATTTCCAATTGTGTATGGTTATTTCTTTCTGATACACGATCAAAATGAGATACCTTTTTGTCGGTGATACCTCATTGTACTCGAAGAATTCAATCACGAGTTATCACAAAATTGCAGATGATTCGAACTAGTTTTTCATTGCAATTTTATGATGTTATCGTCACGTTTCTTTCATTTTCTCGTCAAATTCATTTAATTGTCATTAACAGGACATTCAGTATATTATATTTATATGCATAATACTGATAAACACTGTACATTGAAGGAGGAATATTTCCGTACTACGTAATATTAACAATCAATCGATAATATCTAATAATCAACATATTAATTTGACACATATGAATTCCCGAATTGCTTTTCTATCTATTCGTGCGTATATTTGTATGCTCATCATGTACATACGAATGTAGTATGTATATTGTCATACATCACTGGCTGGCAAAGTATTTCGACATTAAATCATAAAAAAGAGACTTTTCTCTTTCTGTATCATATATGTATATGTTTTATATCTACATATGTATATGTGAAACATTTCGAAAGTTCATTAACGTCATAATGGAACACGACTATCACGAATTACATTGGCTAAATTGGAACTAGTCTGATATTGTTTATAGAAACTGCAAGATATTAATTACAAATACATGTAATACACGTAATTGTACTAAATTACGAAGTTTATTAATGTAATGGATAATTAATTGTTTAAGTATCTTTCTGGTTTCTGATAGTTGTAGTAGATATGAGTATTGAAACAAGGTTCCTAATATTATATTAATTAGATATTAATTGATTACAATAAGTACCATTATTCGTAGATATGTCAACTAACATTAAAAGACTCACATCTTCGAGTCTGTTGAACTTCTCTTTCTTTTTACTATTTCATATTAAATTACTACTTCATAATCGTTGAATGACATTAACGTCATGCGAAAATATTAATAATACATGCATTAATCATGAGAGATAACAATTAATCAATTGCCAATAAAAATAAAATATGTTTAAAAATCATTGAACAAAAATTATTTTTAATTAATTTGTAAGTTTGGTAAAAGTAAAAAATGTCAAAAGTAAACGCTCTTTTGTACTGTAATTAGGATTTTTTTTTTTTTGTTAAAAGCCAGTCTGCTAAATTCTCAAAATAAAAAATTCTCCAACTAAATCGCCATGAGTGCTTTGTCCCACTTGCAATAATAATTAATTTTATTCACTCAATGGCCTTCGGACTCTGCGATTTCCGGCGGCTGATTCTAAGAATCACTGAATGTCACTAACTGCATCGTGTTGCCATCTATCCAGATGGCGTTAAACTCTCCGGCACGAACTTTTCTTTATTCGAACGCTCCATCGATAGCTTGTAAACCGTGGGCAACTGGCCTCTGAAACTGCCTGTACAAAATGCATACACTTAGCCGTGAAAACTGATAAGGAATCTTGAGATATTATCTCGTCTGGTTAGCTGAATGCTTGACGCGCTTTGGGGAACGTTTCGTTTTCATGTTTCTGCACTAGCTCCGATGCACGCCGTTGATAACCTCGGAAGAAGAAAATGAAACAAGCGATTATGCTCGTAGGATTTTTTGAAATAGGAATTTCATTGTGTAATTTTTAAAATTAATTGGAATAATTAATTGGATTTTGAACTGCAATGTAGTTTAGCATGTATCTGTTATAATTAAAGAATATCTAAGAAGATTATAGGAAATGAATTCCTGTTGATCTTCTGACTATAATCCTTAAATGGACCATTACAGCCATTGCGGTGCCATTTAATTTTAAACTAGTAATTACGTCGCGTTCTAATTTGAAAATTTTTGTAATCTTCTGTTCTCTCACATTATCCTTCTAACAGCTGCAGAAACTTCAAGTATTAAACTGAAATTGAAAATCCACTTGATGATCAGTGATGGCTGTAGAAAAGTGGTTTCATGTAAAAAATATGAGCTGTAATTAAAATGATATAAATCTTTTAATAATAATTAATAAATCTAGAAAGTTTTGTAAGGAACAAATAATACTAATACATCAGTATGAATTAATATTAATTAATATTAATCTACAGCTAGTGTTAAATACTTTTGAAAATAACGATTTAATATCAAAATCAAGTGAAAAAATATTCCATGTAGTTGTTTTGTCAGCATATTGAATTTTTAAATTACTCTTCTGTTAAAAGAAAAACATAAATTGTAATTTATCATATTTTTCATTCGAATTTGTAAAATGTAATTTGCATATTTATAAAATTAAATATCATTGAAACTTTTGTACAAAGTTCATAATCTACATTTACAATCTACAAAATTAAAGCGTAATCTTTGTTCATGATCTACAGAGATCATAATCTTTCGTAATTAAAAGAAAGAAAAAAAAGAAAATCGTTTCAGCGTTGGCTAAAATATGTACTTTTCGATTCTGAATTTGTGTCAGGATTTTGTAGCATTGTGCAGGTTCTATCAACGCGTAGCAATAACTTTGATACCACGACAATTGCAATTTATTTCGATCCTCCGACGAATTACATTCCGTGGCAGCAATATAAATGAACGATTGGCCGGTTGGCTGGCACTTTGTTCGTCAAAATACGGCCTCGTGATTGCGGCTCGGCTAACAACTGTCCACGACGAATCTACGAAGCTTGATCGAACGCCTTATTGATGCAATCGAGAGGGACCTTGACTCGCTTTTGCAGCTCGCTCTGTTTCGAGGGCGACAATTTCGGTGACCGACCTCGCCTCTTAATAAGTTCAACACGGCTGCCATTTCGTTTCGTCATTGATGTTAGATTTCCAGGCGGCCTATTAATTCTTCATTTTCTACTGTCGTGTATTTTATTCGATTTTACTTGTATATAAGAATATATAAGAATATACCATTAAATATAATTTAATGTATTAACTGTGATATTTTACTTGTATATAAGGATATATACTTGTTGTGATATTTTACTTGTATATAAGAATACATACTTGTTTTGATATTTTACTTGTATATAAGAATATATAAGAATATACCATTAAATATAATTTAATGCATTAACTGTGATATCTCTGGGTTTCTATTTTTACAAATAGAAAATATTTTAAGTAATATAAATAATTTAGGCAGTATTGTAAAATAAAAAAATGCGCCTTCATTGTACTTTTAGTGTGACGCAGTGTATCTCATAAACAACCGAACATTCCGTGTTAGAGGCCAAACGTGATAGTCAGTGTGTTAAGATTGTCTCTAGTTTTTGGATTCCTATTGAAATTTATATTTTTATGAACGCAAACAAAGAAATAGGACTTTATCTATCAAACATCACCTTACCAATTATAACGAATATTTTATATATTTTATATATTTTTACACAGCGGGCGCTTAAATTTTGTATAAAATTGTAAAAATCCTCTAAGAAAATAGTCTAATTATATCTTGATAAAAATTTTCCTAACTCTGAATTATACCATCATTTCACGACCATAATAGTTCATAAATTGGCGATGATATCGGACTTTTTTCATTTACTCTAATCCGATTTCCATTTTAAAAGCTGCTCGATGCACCTTTGACGACAATGTTCTCACCGTTCCCAGACGACGCGAGCTTTTTAAAAAAATTACATCGCTCGTGATCGCGTTAAAGAGCATAGAAATCGGCCGTTTGAAGGCGACGGGAAATAAGAAGAGCGACAGAAAAGAGACCAGCCACGAGAACGGGAGGAATTAAGTTCTCAGCTCAACTCGATTCAAAGATCGCTTCCGCTACGATGATCTCATCCCCCCTTCTACAATTTGATCGGTGCGCATGCTGCCATTAGGGGGGGAAATTACTCCTCTTTCCACGCTGGAAAGTCTATTAAAGACACAATAGTCGTCGCAGCGTGGTCTTCGACGTTCGCAGGTTGCCCTTTCTGACAATTTTATCAGCCTTTGGCATATTCACCGTACTCACGCCTGTTTTACCGTCACTTTCGATCGTCTTTGAAATTACAAATATTGCAGAAGTATGGTATTGCTTCGATGGTATTACGATGCGTTTTATTTGGTTGTTGGATGTCTGATCATTTTTTAAATATTGCACTTTTTATCTTTATTTAACATGTTAATTGTTGGATCCTTTTTAAGTCAAAGGCATTTGTGTAATTGTTAATTATATATTAATTAATTATTAATTAACCCTTTACAGACAGGTAATTTCACCCGTGAAATTTTGGAAGCAAATTTTCATTTTTCCTGGATCTTTTTTTTAAGAATCTGACTTTATATAAGATCTGATTTTATAATATAGCAAAGACTTCGTTAAATAATCGATTATAATCGAATTAATAATCTTATATAAGATCTGATTTTATAATCAATAATCTGAATTAATAATCTTTATATAAGATCTGATTTTATAATATAGCAAAGACTTCGTTAAATCTGAAACTTTTTTCGCATTTTTGGAAAATCAGAAAAAAAATTAGATTCAGTGCGATAATATACTCGTTATGGATAATTAATTTATTAATTTTCTATGAAGATTTTTATTAATTATTAATTTTATGAAGACAAGTTGGTTCTATTCTGATTAAAATATAATTAATCTTTAATGAAATTGATACAATGCCTTAAAAAGATGAATCTATAAATAAAGGAATTATTATATCCAAAATATTAAGATCCTTACTAATTCTTTTTGGCTAACAGGTTAATGATTTAATTTTTTGGACTGTAAAATACCGATGACCAATTGAGATGAAACTTTGTAGGTTTCACAGTAATAGAAAGTAGATTCCAAATATAAAGTCTTTGTTTTAACAATTCAAAAGACATGAATTCGCATATGTATACTCGATGTTCGGTAATGTTAAAAGCTTCGTTTGATACTTGAGAAATACGTGTTTTGTTAACAAATTTTTCGTAATTGTATTTAATGAAATTACCAGAGGTATTTGTATTATTCTGTTGGATTTAATCCTGCTTTGAATGATTATTTTAACATTTCGAACGTATACATTCGTTATTCGATATTTTAATACGGAATTTTTAAGATCGGATAATTATAAGAAGCTTGTGGATATTTGTTCTAGTGGGTTTAATTATTCCTGGTTTTAACGTAGACATTGTAATATTTTAAACACGCACGCGCACATAAATATTATTTAATATATCATGAAATCCTGCAAAGCTGTCGGGAGCTTTTGGATCGTTCTTGTTATTAACAAACAAACGTTTTAATATATTTAACAATATGTGCACATTGTGAAATTTTGCGAAATAGCAAGACCGTGTTCTGTGAAATTGTCAGAAGCTGCTGGCATGATGTCTGTTCTAATTACCACACTAATGGCTCGTACTCTGCAATAGCTTCTAAATAAGGCGCTTTACGTCAATTAATATAGTAGTCCGTATCATGATATCGTACAATCTTCCTAAGGATCATTATTATATGCTTTCCAGATTTATGACGATCTACAAAACTTTTCTATTCCTTTAGTAAAAACGATGAAAGTATTCAAATACCTTCAAATACTTTTTGTGAGTATATTATGTGTTTTGTATGAAACATTTTGAAATTGACACTGTTATCA
>NW_025110474.1:28572-169415 GCF_011392965.1 Frieseomelitta varia | reverse complement strand
CACATACACGCATAATATTTTTCTGTAAGTGTCCAGTACCTATAATAAATATCACAAATTCTGTTCTATAACTTTCGTCTCAATGCGAGCTATTGAACTATCAAAATCCGAAATGTCAGTTTCTATGAAATGCCTCAAAAACTTTCGGTCTGTTAAAAGATCATCACAAGGGAACGTGAAGATACTACTACAAGCCAATAAACTGCAATTCCGAATAAACGATTAAATCGATCTGCGAATGAAATACGGGAGGGTGATTTTTGCCAAGATGAAACACACGAACGCGCGCGCACATACACATACACACACACACACACACAGAGGCACGGAGAGCAGCCGCCATCCTTTCCCTCGGCATGATTTCGATAACGGGTCGAGAGGTATGAACGACTTGTATCCCGGGCTGATTGATCGTCCGCTTGTCGCCAAGACTTATCGGCCACTCGGCCGTGGCTCGAAAAGAGTTATCGGGCCACTCGATTTTCACCAGGAACGCTCTTAATAGCTTTCCAGCCGCACCCGACCCATTCCTTACGTAATGTCGTCGATTACGACGATAAAATCGACTTTAATGAAACGGAGGTTGGATCACCACGAGGGAAAGAACGGCGATCGCGCGGCCCGACCGGTTTGAACTTCCAAGTCCCAGCCGAGTTCCACTTTGCTCGACACTTTGGTAATTTTCCGAAATGCGATGGGCGAGAGGCACGAATCCCTCTTCCCGCGAACGAGAGAGAATTCACGCTGTGCGAGAACAACTTGGAAACGACGACGCGATATTTTAAGAGTTGAAACCGACGATTTACGCTGTTTAATTCCACTGTGAGAAACCACTCCGATGGTTTGCTGCTCGCATTTTGCCAGTGTGTTCTCGAAGATGAAGTTAATGTTGCCATGTTGTGTAATTAGTTGATGTTACAAATATTGTGTGTCAGTTTTCCTTAGTTTGATACAGGGTAAGATAGGATAAATGGTGTTCAAAATACATGTTTCTTGATGGATATAGATATCTGTATGATTCCAGTATAGTGGAGAAGATAGTCTGTTTATGATGGACACCGAAAGCAAAAGTTTACATATGAAATATCCACGTGAGAGATGAATTAATCGTTTATAAATTACAAATGAAATTTGATCTACGATAAACTTGACAGCACATCGATATCAATTTTGCATACAGTTCATGTTTCATACGTAATATTTGTGTGTTATGACTTTTTAATGAATTTATGACATTTATGGACCTTTTGCTACGTGATATTTTTATTTACAATATACAACGTTTGAGCACTGTCATCTTTGTACGAAATAATTTTCAGATATAAAATCGAATATCGTAATAAATTTGAAGAGGAGATCATAATCTCTGCTGGCAGAATTTAATATATTTAATGAGAATACGAAGAGGCAGAAAGTTCCTGCGGAATTTATATTACTTCTAGGAATTTTTAGTGATTTCTATTCGTGTCTGTTGCATGGCTAGCCGTTTATATTTCGTCGATACGCAAACAAACTTTCGCCCGAAACGGTCTTTAGATCTTTCGTTTATTAACTAGGTTGAAAATCGAACGCGTACCTCTCGTTTGCTCTTTTTCCAACGTAACTCTTTTCATCACCGCAGAGTCTGTGGGAACGAGCTTCGAAGAGAGATTTAAATAGTCCCTTTCCCTAAGCCGAGGTTACTTAATTCTTAATCCCGGGCTTCAACAAGTTGATCACGTATTCGAGATTTGTACTCTAGACAGGTACTTCATCCCTTCTCAGTTTGAATTATACCAAGTGTAGTCTAATTCCATCACCTTAAATCGCTCGTAAATTTCTTATTTCTTGTTTCGAGCAAAAGTGGAATAACATTAGCCCACTGACGTTTGCTCAAAGTGCCGACGACTAAGGTATAAAAAGTATCTAGTATCTGAGAAAGAAGTACACGAGCAAACGTAAGCAAATGAGCAAGCAACCAGGAGAAAACAAAATTTTACAAATATTTGCTAAAAATCCCGTGATTTACTGCGTCTAGTTTTTATAGACGAAAAGATTTTTTCATATTTTTTGATAAAGACTATTCGTTAGCGAGAGAGATACCACGCGTTCTCCTGTCGTTTGTGTACAACAAATGGATCTCAACGCGAACCTCGGTTCGCTAATACCTCAGCAGGACAGTCGCGTGTACCGTATTCCCTTATTTTTCCCCGACGTGGACGACGATATTCACTTGGTTTCGTTTTAACGAGGTAATACAATCGCGTTGAAAGAACGATACCACGCGAGCCAGCGAAATTGTGTTTTCACGCGAGTATGCGGTTCTCTCCGCAACGAAGAATTTCCCGGTCGAAAACAAACCGGCGTTAATTGATGCTCATTATCGCGATACAGCTGTAGTTTCCTTGTGTTCAACGAAACAAAACGACTCTTTCTTTCGTGAAAGATCGTCGATTCGTTTCTTCTACTAAAATTTCCCGAAAGGAAATAGCAGGACGCTACTCCTGACGTTCATTGTTAGGTATTAAATCTCATACAAAGAGTTTTACGGTTGGTCATTTTGACTACCGTTTGTAGAGGTTATTGTTAGACAAATTAAAAATTTTAATATTGATAGTTTCTGGTGTAAAAGATGCCTCAAGAAAAAGGCCATTTTTTGACACGGTCGTTTCTCTCGTTGTATAACGATTTGTTATTAATTACGTCTGTTGTCAGATGTATTTATAAGAGTTCTTTCGCAACGACAGATATCCACCGACGTATGTTCACAATTCGCTGTAAATAAATTCATTCCCTGTAATTTATAATTTACGTACGATATTTCAGTCTGAATTGTAATTAAGGTTTATTCTAAACTAACCTGCGAGGGCTTTCAACAGTTTTCGATTCGTTTTCTCGTTATAATTTAAGAATTAGTGTGTGACAGATCTGAAAGACTGATTTAATGTTACGAATACATAATGCAAAAGATTTAACAGCGATCTGAAACCGCAAAAACGCAGTTTTTGGATATGTGTTCGGGGGATAAAGTATACGTGAAATTATACCATCTTGATTTACATCGATATTATCTCGGAGAAAAATGGACTGAATAAAAGTTGCCTTCAAGTGTGGGCGTAGCTTGAATCTAGACCAAATCGTTCTAGCAGTTCTATAAATTTAATGTGACGTATTTGTCTGCCTTCTTTTTCTATCTACGGAACGAGTATGAGTAGAATAATTATACAAATTCATAAAATATTATAAAATGAACAGAACCGAAGGAATAAAACTTAAGTATATATTTATTGTGACAGCATCTTGTTCAATATTACCTCAGTTAATGTACGTTTGTACATAATATGTACATTTTGTATATTTTATAGCTTAATACATTGATGTAATAAAATGATGATTTAAGAAATAATAATTTCCTCCTGTTGGAGAAATGACTGAAAAGACTAAATATTTGTATTTGGTATTGTGACAAGTATCTTGGGTATTTTATATATTTCTCATATTAATGAAACGATGATCTAGAAAATATAGTAATTTCTTTATAATTTTCTGTATTTGTAGTATTGTATTAAAAATATATACACGTCTCAACGTCTTGTGAGCAACAAATGTTACCAATCACTTTACATATGATGATATTGAATACTTAAGTAATCTTGCTAAAAAATTAAAAAAAAGAAAAAAACAAATTTACACAAGAAATTATATGCGTGAGATATTCTTCTATAAAATAACGCTTTACATCTCTGTATAAAAAAAATCGAACAAAAATAAAACAACTCTAGTAAGAGGAAGTCATCAACTGCGGGAAATTGGAAACCATTTGATGCTTTTCTCGCGCGTTATATTGTTACGGAGCAACCTCGATGATTTTCGGAAGATGAATCCGGAAGAGGAAATCGGAGATTAAAACGCAAGGGCGTGTAGCCGGTGGCTGGCGTCGATGAAGGAAAGGAAAAGAGACTCGAAGGGGGGTTGCGTACCAGAACCCGCATGAGATTCGTCGGATCTTTCGAATAGTTCACGCGGCGCGTTTCTTTCACACGATTACGATGTGAAACATTCGACGAAGGCGATGATGGTTTTTTAACGCGGCACCGGTGCGTTTCTTTGATCTTCGAGCACCGTGCTGAATGGCTTAGATTCTCCGGAAGTCGTCTCGTTGCGCAGGTCTCTCATCTCCCTCTCCGAGATCTTCCGGTTTCGATGATCTTTATAACATCTCGTTGAAGGTGCACGAAAGAGATTAACACACGGAGCGAAAGTGTTTCGATTTCAACCCTTTCGAGATTAATGAGCAGTATGTCTCGAGGGTGTTTTTAGAACGAGCTAGGAAATTGTAATACTGTGAGGTTCAAATTATTATTATATAACTGTGATATATAACTGTATATAATAATATTATTGCATTTCATCTTTTCCAAAGAAAAATCTGCCTCGAAATACTTTGCACGAAAATATTACAGACAAACAGCGAAGGTTAATGAGAAATTGAAAGAAATATTCGACTTTGTTAATTGTTGTCGTCATTGCGAATCGCGTTAGGGGAATTTTAAGGGAACTAATTATCGAAGAGGAGATGGAAGTAGAATGGACGTAGATAATGATAAACAGATTGAATTGCGATGGTGTTGCTCTGAAACGGTCGGTGGAAAGCAAAACTCATTTTCATTTAAGGGGGGTAAATGAATTACCCGGACTGGCCAACAATAAGATTTTCTTCGAAGCTCTCGTTTCATTCGACGTAAACGAGGTTTCTTTCAAACGAACCTGAATTCCGTCTGCTTATTAGTCTGCTTATTAAACAGCAATAAAATGAGTATATATATATATGTATCTATAATAAATATATAGGGTGATTCGCGTAACTATAACAAGCCATATCTTTTTTTTTGAAAGTTGAAATTGGAAAAAAAAATTAGAAGAAGAAGATAAATGTATATATAATAACAGTGCATATACATTTTGCACATTTTTTTTTTCTAGAAATTACTTTTTTGTTGTATATATGGAATCTCGTGGTTCTACATGAAAAATTATTAGAGCAATATGTCGAAGGATGATTGATTTTAATTTTGTAGAAAATTTTCTGTAAAAAAAAAAAAAAAAACGAGACGGTAACGAAACTGTTCTTGACTTTGTCTTTCATACGACAAGTTATAAAAAACTAAAATTAAAGTACTTTTTCATTAATTAATTTCGAACCATGTTATCCTAATTACCTTTTTTTATGTGATAAGAACAATGACAGAGGAATTGGCGTATGCATAAAGAAAAAGAAAAGTTTTCATTTAAAAAAATGATACAGTCACACTCATGAGTCATTCTTCTTTTTCTCTAATAAATTGTTTCCTAAAACGCACTCTCAAAGAAGAGTAGCTTGTTGCGTGAATCACCCTGTACATACTCAATCCTATCTAACTTTCTTCGTATTAATTGAAACCTCCGAATTAAATAATAATAAACCGTGTCTGCCTGCTTGAAAGCTTGAAAGGAATTCAATGTTGACAAATTGAAGTGCAGCGTTTTATACCGAGAGAGAGAGAGAGAGAGAGAGAGAGAGAGAGAGAGAGAGAGAGAGAGTGAGAAAATGATCGTGATATAGAGTCGGTGAATCGCAGTGAAATGTCTGTTAAAAACAGAGGGTGCATGTAGCGGTAGGAGAATGCGGTTTTCTGCATTCGTCTGAAAGCGGGCGTATGAAACGGCCCTTCTGCCACTGCCACACCATACGCTATTAATATCACGGGGTATATTTAGATTTCAATGGGGAATAGAGAGCGGAACACTACGAGCTGCTTGGCCGATACGCCGTCTGTAAAGTGCACGAGACCTCGGCAATGAATTGCAATAAAGGAATTTGCTTCTTCATCGTTCTCGATAAGATCCAGGGAGCTGAGTCCATCTTCGCGTGTCTCTTTTCAATTGGGAGGGGGAAAAGAAAGTAAACGAACAACGAGACTCCGAATCATTATTAATTTCAATCTCTCTTATTTACTAATTGCGAATGTTTGTCTGCGTAACCGATAGACTATGGGAGTTTTTAGTTTGTAATAAATGTCTTGCCAATATATAATATTTCTTTATAATTTTGATATAACTTTACCACGATTACTTATATACGCTGTCAGAATGATTTTAAACTTTGCAGTAGTCACGTTTTAATTATTATTACTCCGCGAATATTTGTTTAGGAAATTTTAAAGCGCAAAGAATGCACGTAACATGAAAAGATATTTAAAATATTCGAAATGCTTTCTTTAACATTTAATACGTAAAATATTGTTGCAGAAGAAAATTGACGAAAAGTTATTTGAACCAAGAAATGAAGAATTTTATCAGTACGAACAACGAGCTAGAAAATAATTAACAACGACCAACTAAAGATTCTAATTCCAATAATTATAAAAAATTATCGTGATTTGATATAGACATTTAATGCTCAACTACATAATTATTCTTTCTGTTACCACGCGTATTTATCACGATTGAAGATTTCACCGTAACACGGCGCCAATATACCTATAATCGGCGATCGTAATCGTGGTCTCTGTCGACGAACTTGGGGCAATGAAACGAGTCGAGGGTCGGCATGTTGTATTTTTGGATTTCTAGAGCGCACCGAACGGACCATCGTTTTCTGGTTCATATTTATAATTAACACAGTCGCGGGTTTTCGCGTTCGTCTACGGCATCCTGTTTCTCGAAGCTCGTTCGTTGTTTTTCCATTTGGCTCGGCGCGTTGCTCGGGTCTCGAGACCGTCAACACGTGACTGACAAACGTTTCGTCATTTCGCGGATGCTTCGCCGGCGAGACGCGAACGGATCTTCCGCGAATGGCGAACCGGCTTTGCCAGCAACTTCTTCGCGGATTCTTCCCCGAAAATGTTTGATCAGTTGGAGTCGAAGTTTCCTGTTAACCGGTTAAGAACCAAAATTGCGAATTGCCGGATGCAACGTTTTCTACGTAATCGTTTTAAATAGACCCGCAATTATCGAATTTTATCGCGATTGCAAAGAGATATTTCGAAGAATATCTCTTGATATATATTCGAGATATTATTGAATTCACGTTGTGATTATAAAAAGAAATTCCTCGTTGTATCCAGCTAATCTTCAGTTTATAGAATTTTAGTTTAGTTTAACACTAGATCTACCAATAATTAATATATAAAATTTGTCAAAAATGAAGAACACAAGCTTTTATCGTTCAAATTTCTAAAGTTTCGCCATTACTAAAATTTCGATGAAAAGTCACGAATCAATCATTTTGAGCACTTACGGTGGTTCCACCGTAACTTAATAGGTTACAACTTGAATTGAAAAATGCAGACTATTTGCCACTAAAATAATAAATTAAATTCATCAATGAGTAATGTCAAAAATACGGATAAAAATTTCCCATTGAAATAATAAACTAAATCTGTCAATGATCAAAGGGAAGTCACATACTATGTATACTGTTTGTCGCTGAAATAACAAATTGAACGATGAGTAAAATATAACTCAAAGTTTATTTATACTATTTTGTAGTGCAGACGTCATAAAATATTTTACTACAAGATCCGCTGTTGCCCAACTCTAACGTTCAAGTTAATTCTGTTGAAAAAAAAAAAAAACGTGTTGTTCGCTCAAAAGGCGAACTTTTTCTATCGAAAGGAATCGCGTTGTAACTTCTTTTTGGCTTAAAGGTCCGTTAGGGCGACGGTCCAATATCTCGGCGACACGGCCGGCTAGTGTGGAACACTTGGTGGATATTAAGAAAGCCAGCAACCGATATACGGGGCGCGGCGAAATAGAAGCATGAGCGGAAAGTTTGCCCGTCAGTTCGTCGATCAGGCCAGTGTGTCACCTGGTCGTGTGACTCCGGCACGTTTCAATTTTATAGATTTGTCCATAAAATTTCGAACGACTATGTCGCACGAAGCTCGTGAAACTCGTGCCAGGCACGATGAAGCGATCTTTTTGTCTAACAGGAAAAAAAAAAAAAAAAAAAAACGAAAGTGCAACGAACGTGTCCATCTCAAAGTGAATTCACATGATTAATTAAAGCGATTGAAAAGCGGCTTGTTTCTTGTTTCTTTGAAGATCGATTGGTGCTGGTTTGATATTATCTTGATTAAAATGTGTGAAATATTACCCGCAGTTAACGTCACTGTCCAAACGTGGTAGTTAATTAAATGGCCCGTGAACAACCTTTTCTCAATTTGATATTTTTGATATTTTCAAATCGTACGTGTTTGTGACGTCATGTGTGTAGATAAGATCCAAAGTCTGATCTTAGTCATCCTTTGTAGAAACATTCATTTGAAATAAAACGTCCAACGTTGCATTTGTATGACGTTATCATCTCTATAAAATGGAATTTTTCTCCTCTTCGCGAGGAAGAAAGAGAGAAATGAAAAAACAGGAGAATTTGACACAGTTCTGCAATTAGTACACTGAACCCGGCAATTATGCGTCTCGGGCCGCGGAAGTTGTATACTCATTTCTGCTCGTTACACAGTTATCCAGTTCTTTCTCGTCATTATCCTCGGGCACGTTGCACGCGCATTACACGAGTAACAAGCTGCTTAACGAATGAACCACCGTGAAACAAAATTCTAGCTATGTACGTGTGTACGTGCATGTATCGTTGACGTGGTGCCATCAGAGCTAGCGGATCGACTAGGAAACTAATCTCGGAGCCGATGGCCATCGGAAGGCGGAAGGGATCCAGGATCCAGGTGGTCGAGAAACAATATCGCACGATATTACTAGCTGACGCGTCGTAGAATATATTAGATCCGGTCCAATTACAATGTCCCGATACATTCTATCCCACGTAAGCTGTTTTCGTAGACTACGGCTACTCTCTGTCTCTCTCGCTCTCCACGAAATGGAAAACGCGTTTACGTTCTAAGCCAGGGGCTTAATATAAGCCGTTGACCGGCTTCAGTAGTGATTTCGATGTTACGATAACCAGAGAGACGGAGAGAAGGGGATACATCGAGCGAAGTGATCCTCGATCGATTTTCCTCGACGATCTCTCCGACTCACGGAGATTAGGTCAGGGATCAGAGAAACGGGCCAGCCTGGCGTACAAGAGACGGTAGCAAGCGACCGTATCCAAGTGATGAGATGATTGGCTCGCTAATGAAACCTGATAGAGAACCTCGCCACGACTGCCTCGTTGTGGATTATTTTGTTGTGTGACGCGATGGATCGTGCTCCGGTGATCCTCTATACACTTCCGACTACCTTTCCCATTGTCGTCGTCGTCGTCGTCGTCCTTCCTATAGTTGGCGGCTGAAAAGGTCGCCACCGTTGGGACGTTACGGAGGCAAGAAGGTCATTCACGAGGGAAGGTCTTCAAACTCGGAAATTTAGATAGTCACGAGGCATTTATAGATACGTTAAGCGGATATGTATTACGGAATTTTTTTCTTTTTTCCACTCCAAAACTGGCTGAAAACTTTTGTCTCTCGACAGGAAGATATATTTCAAGGCAAAAGTTGTGAATTGTTTATACGTACGATTAAAAAAAAACTGTGAACAACTAGGGCCAGTTGCAGTCAACCACAATCTTTTTAGCTTTCAACTTGCTCCCTATTCTGCATTATCCCAATCCAGATGAAAGATTCGCAGGTCGTGTACATTGTATGTACTAGTTCTCTTTTTTTAGTGTAAAGAGACATGACGGATTTAAGATAAGCAAGATAATACGTAAGCAAGTTGAATGGCGGATATAGTTGGGGTTCGAGAACGTTTGTTGGGCTAGAAGGTGTAGTTAGAAGATCGAGTGTCTTCCTTTGTTGAGGAGATTCTTTGTGGAATTCTATCGTGACATTCTATCTTTATAGTGTGATGTTATCGATTTATACGTTGAATTAATTTACCTCGAATTTGAAAGGGGAGCTTGTACAAAAGTAATGAAGTTTTTCCATAATATCTTGTAAAAATTTTCATCAAATTTAAATAAAATTTCTATTAATTTCTACCATCTCTTATACTCAGTTAAAATATTACTTCTTAAAATTAAAATTTAATTTAAATTGAGATTAAAATTGTAACTCGTGATACAATATCTTTGCTTCATCCTATCACAAAACTATCGCAAATTTCCATTAAATTTAAATAAAATTTCTACCAGTTTCTACTGAAAAATTCTTATCATTTCTTAGTTTCCAGTTAAAGTATTCTTTAAGTTAAAATCGGCTTAAATATTTAAAGTAAAATTCGAAGATAACCTGAACAATACGCGAAATTTATTGCCTCGAAACATGACCGATTAATTAATCGTTTCGCTCCTCTCGATACGAAGAACGTAAAAAATGGCCAGGACAAATGGCGCCGTCGTACGAAGCCGGTCGGTCTCATACTTGCCGCGATTTTTCCGCCAAGAGCCGACCGGTCGTCGAGAAAAATCACATCCTTATCTGAGAAATAGACGGCCATAAAGAATCGGAGGAATCGGCGCGAGATAGGGTGAGATCACCTGGTATAAGTTGACTCGGTATCGCGATGTCGGGCTTGTCGACAAAGTGGCGAGTGATAAAACGCGCGACAGATCGCACCCTCGACGCGAGGAATCGGTCGTGGAAGAAATATCGCGTTTGTTTTCCCCTCTCGGGTTATCCCGGATCTTCGTCCGCACCGTTCGATAAAACGTTTTCACGCTACATTGTCTCTAATGGCGGCTCGTTCAATTTCGAGGCTGACCTGCTTTCCGTGATTTTTTTTTTTTTTCCTTTTTTGCACGCGAATTTCGGTTCGCCTAGTTTCCTTTTGCATGTGCTTTTCGTCACTCTTTGAAGCTTGTAATTAAAGCGTGCGTTATAAGTTGAACGATAGTTTCATCGATAGTGTATTGACTTGAGTAACACTGGACTACGAAGTTCGACGAAATAACAGATTTTTTTATTGTTTTGGCGACATATACTTTCATATGTTACAATCAATATTATATCTATTATACTATTATAATATTCTGTTATATACTATAGTACATTTAGTTATAAATTTAATAGGTGATGGTTATTAATCATGATAAAAAATTGTCAAATACAAAGATCACTAATTTTTAATATGTATAAAAATATCAATTTTAAGCTTTCTTGTATCTATTTTTTCAAAATATGTTATTTTATAACTAAAATAGATGTAACTATTTATATTGTAGGTTGGTAGTTCAAATGTTAAGTACTCTGAGAAAAGTGTAACTAATGAGATCTTGACGATTTTTATAAATATTTAAAAAAAAAACACAATACTATCATTATACTATCTACACGCCAATTGTAAATACATTTTCTACCAAGAACAAGTTCCTACGAATATAGTAAATGAGTTTTATTCACTTTCTATCAACCTACTAAGAAGAAAGGAAAGGACAGATCCAACATACTACAGAAGGAAACATTACAATTGTTTGAGATTGTCAAATTAACTTTCTAGCTACTCACGTTCACATCTCGGCGATGGTCGATATTTTTCTCGGCCAGGGCTCGGCAACTGATTTTCCCCCGACGTCAGCCGCGTTCTTCTTTTTTCGCTGAAAGTTTTCTGGTTTTCAGTATAAGGATCCGAGTAGAGGGCAAGGAAGAAAGAAAGAAAGAAAGAAAGAAAGAAAGAAGGAGACAGGGAAAAAGGGTGGAAGAGAGGCTGAGAGAGACAAGGAGAGAGGCAACAGCCGTTTGAACATCAACAGCTGCATCGCAGCCCGCCCCAGCTAGCCGCCTCCTCTATTTGCTCCTCTTACATTCTTCGTGGAATAGTTTGGTCTCGCCGCGGATATACACACCGACTACGCCCAGAGAGAACGAAAGAGATTAAGAATATCTTTCTCGGGGTGTTCGGTGGCTACCGAAACGAACTGTTTCCTTCCTACGGTCGTCTCGTTACCGCGAACAACACCAGCCAGACGGTGCCTCGTACGACTAGAGCACCACTGCGCGTCGAATGAGAAAAAAAATCCGTGTCGATCTTTGAACCCCGACTGAGAGAAACTCTCGGATGCTTGAACGAACGTTGGAATTGTAAGACTCGTCGAGATAACGCGATGTCGTTCGTAATTTAGGAAATTATATCAGTAATATCATTATTGTGATGACGAAACTATGCACGAGAATTGTGCAGGCTCGTTCTTCAAATGAAAAGTAAATGATTTGACACCTTAGAATACTTGAAAATCTGGATTAGCTTTGAGTCTTGATACTCTTAATTAGTCTTCGTAAATGATAAATATTTCACGAACTTCTGCACTGTTTTGTCGCAAGTATTATAAAAAGTTTGAAGTATGCGATGTATTTTCATTTGTATATATTACTCGTGTTTATAGTACATATTTAAAAATATTACAATTAATATATTGTAAAATATTGAATACTCTACAACATCTGTCATCTGTCAGGACTTTCAAAACTGTCGAGATTTACAAGACTCTCGAGACTCACTTTAGAGAGATTAAACTTTAATCTGTTACGTAAAATACGTTTATCAACAATGAATAATTTTTATGAAATTTTTCTATTATATCTTTATATCCATTTTTCATTTATTAAGGTATCGAATCATCGCTTACTAATATGCAACGATTCGAAGCTACTTCATAACTCCTCGTTAATTACAAACGTATGCTGTAAGATTCATGTTTGGAGACGTCGAGAATGTGTAATAAATTCGACAGGTTTCGAAGACTTTGATCGTGAAAGTTGCCCGAAATATTCAAACTGTGACAAAATCCGTGAAAGGAAAGCAATGGTGCTGACGATGGCTGCGGGATTGGCCCAAGGGGAAGATGTCACGAGCGTAAAACGTTTGCGAGATTCGTAATTGCAAGCTTTCCTATGGGAAAAACAAACTTATGAACTCCGGCCGAATGTAAGACAGCTAATACCGGTTCGTAGTTGCAAGGTTTTCTCGCGAGAGAAAGAGAGCGAGAGACAAAGTTAGGGACGTATAATGGATGACCATATCGTCGCGAGGAAAATGTGAATTTTCTTAAAACGTACGATCCCTTTTTACGTTTTTGGCAACTGAACGAGGGAAAGAGATTCGAGGAAGGGAGAGCTTTCCATAACAACTCTAATTCTCATAGATTATCCAACGTGGCCGCGTTTCCTCGAGATTAATTTCTGATGGGATGGTTAAGGATATTGCGGCAGGTCTCGAGAGAACTGGTACTTGGGAATTACCGAAGCCTGGATATCGCATCCTGCTAACATAATTCCACGAACCACGTGGAAGGCAGGTTCCGAAGAGGAGAGAGCGTAATTGGCTGTTCCGGATCGAATGAAAGACAGACGAGGAATGTGAAATACTCCTTTAATAATACCTGACGAAGCAAATATATATATAAATCTATAATACATCCGCGTCTCGGAGCCGGTCGTTAAATAAAACTCGTCTCTCGTCGCTCGTCTAACGAACCATACCGGTTCAATCCACACGAACGAAGAGCACAAGTTACGACGTAACCTGAACGGAGGAACAGGTTCATCCTTCCCGTCAATTTCCCTATTTTTCTTCCTTTCTTTTGCCTTTTCTTTTATACAAAAACTTCTTATAAACTAGCATCGTAAAAAGTGTTCTTACATATCTCTGGCACTTTGTTCTGGCTGTTTCTTCCTTCTCCACGAAACTCTCGGACTGACACGCTCGGACACCAGGCACAAATTCATCGTTGCTGCGACGAACGATCATTATTAGGAAACACAACGCAACGAGAAGGAGAAAGAGAGAGAGAGAGAGAGAGAGAGCACGATTCACTTGGTGGTAGCGTTGCCACTCTCACGCACTTATCACAGACAATCGACGACGGGCGTTTGTTATGCCCTCGCCATGCTCGCGGAGTCTTGGTCGGGTTTGGTGGGTAGCGGCCTGTTGGCCATTTTCCCCGCCGGAGTCGACGTTTGAGGTTCCGGTAGTTCCGAGTACAGGTGGGCAGTCGCGTCGGAAGGCTCCGCGTACTCGCAGAGCAAAGAATTGGGCCTTTTCTTGTTGTTCGACTTGGAACCACCGAGAATACTCTCACCGAGAGCCTTCAGGAAACTCATCGGTCTACCGGGATTTCTGGAGGCTTCGAACTTTGGGCTGTCCGGAGGCCGATGATTCTCAGTCTTCGGGCAACTAAACATCTGATTCGAGTGGTCGTTGATCAGCAGGTGGTCGTTCACGACGTCCGGTGGCAGTGGTTGTGGCGCTCTTCCAGCCAAGGTCGCCAAGATTGGTTGAGACAGTCGACTGGTACTGGGAACGGTCTCGTCGCCAGGTAACTCAGCGTACAGATGATTCTGCTCGCTTGGTTTTTGATCGCGAGGCTCTGTATACTCGGTCAGTGGTGGTCTTGGTTGTATCGCGCTCGGCAATAGTTTCTCCAACGACGGCGCTTTCGTGCCAACGCTGACGGATGGCTTTGGCGCACCCCTGAGTCTCCTCTGCCTCGGTTGAATCACGTCGTACGCGTTCTCCTCCCTGCCCGACGGTTGCCTGTCGTTGTTGTTGTTACAGCTCTCCTCCACTTTGATCAGATCGTACAGATGCTCGATCATGTCTCTCGCTTGATTGTAGTTGTCAGGATCGTTCAATCTCTCTCGGAGGTCCCTTAGGTACTCCTCCGTCAACTCTTCGGGCAACGTTTGCGTGGCCTTGTTCTCGGTGTATGGATACAACCCTTCGACGTCTTCCTCGTATTCCTCTGTCGCCTCTGCTTGAGTTTCCACCTCCAGAATCCGCGTCTCTGGTTGAAGACCCGCGTACTCGTGCACGCTTAACCTGGATATCGATCTGGCAGACGTGGCAGCGGTCATTCCGCTACTGGGTGACAACCAGCTGGTCAGATTCATCAGATGACCGGACGTTAACTTTGGGCAGACACCGCTTCGACGCATGTATAGAATCCCAGAGGCGAGGATGACCACCAGCACGACGAACACTGCCACTACACAGATCACTACGATGATTCTCTTCTCGCGTTGCAATTGCTCCGAGTCGCTCATCTCCACGTCGAAGTAACCCTTGTGCCTTGGATAGACGTGCGGGCCGACGCTCGGTGGACTGACGCTTGGCTCCGGCTTGGCAGATGGCTTTTCGCAGACGATGTGACCGCCAGGTCCGCAGATGATCTTGGTGAAATTTCTCATAGACATGTAGCCTTGTGGAAGGTTGAAGCACCTGTCGAGAAGCTGGTCGACCACGCAGTAGCTCGAATCCATCATCCACGAAACGGAGCTGTTCTTGCCCGTCACTTCTCGTATCCAACCGTCCAGGCCGCATCTACACTTCTCCTTGAAGTAATTATTGCCAACCCTGGCGGTGTTCACTCGCTGCGAGATCGCGGCGAATTTCAGCGAGCCCGGCCTCGCCCTCTCTATGTGATTCCCCGTGAACGAGAACTCGAAATTCGGCGCCGACGTGGCGTCCACCTCCGCGGTAATCGCGTCCGTCTCCAAATCGACGAACAGATTGTAGTCGATGGCTATGTGGTTCCACTGGTGCAGAACGATCGCGCCCTGGTGCAGGCTCAGGAACTCGTTGTTGTTGAAGCTGACCGTCGCGGCGGATATGTCGATGGCGCCGGTCTCCACTTCGGAGAGCCTGTGAACGCGAGAAGGAAAAAATACTTCGTATTGAACTTTGCATGTTACAGGAACTTTCTTCCTTCGAAGGAGGAAGTTTGAGTATCAACCGCGATGGGAAATGTGGATCATCTCAGTACTCAGTTACGGACATTTAACCCCTGTCAATTCTGCTACAATATGAAAGAATTTTTGAAAGATTGTATTGTTTATTAATCTTGGTATTTTTTTTAACTTGGTCGTCAAGAGAGTTTTATAACTTTCATTTCGTCTATATGCATACGTAGTCGTTTGCATATAGACGCTTCTAACTCCATTTTCCAAAAAATCGTAAATTTGTAGAGTAAAGAATCGCATCTCGAGCAGGGGACGACGTAATTAATATTGCCCTTTGGTAACAAAGTAAACGCGAGACGCCAACGAGACGGGATAAATATTCGAAACGAAAGAAATATCACGTTATCCCGCTCAAAGGAAGAAATTAATTAATATAATGGAATTATACCGGCGGTATTGTTTTTAACGTTTGAGAAACCTCGGCGTTCCTTAACTGCGAACGCACAGCAGAGCAGCTAGAGTGAACCGGGCTTAACAGTCGCGAAGAGGAGGAGCACAAACACAATACGCCTGATCAAACAGCAGGCAAGAGACAAAGGGAAACGAGCGGATTTACCTTGAATATTGTATCGTAAGGTTGTCGTGGCCAGCCCGGAAGGCTCCTCTCTCTATGCTCTTCAATCTAACGTCGACGAACTCCAAGCTCTGGATCAACGCTCTGTCGCTGAACGCACCGGTCTCGATCTCCAGGATCGACGCGTTGCTTATGGTCACGCTGAAGATGGTCATCGCGCAGAACGCGTTCTTGCGGATCACCTTTGTCCAGATGTCGTCCATCCGGACTTCCGCTACCGCTGATGGAAACACCGCTGTCGGCAACTCCGTGATTCTCACACTTTGGAACATAATCTGCGCCGGACAAATCGTGGAAATCGTGATTACAGCGATATCGTACGGAGCTGCTGGACGTGCTGGAATATCGTCAATTCCTGCTCGAACTGTTGTATTCGAGTGTTTCCACGTTTATCACGGAACGCGGGTTTGTGTTATTACTGGACTGCGGATATTATTTTTTGAACGTAACTGGAGATCCCAAATAGATATTTCTCGTATCTAACGTTCGATAAATGCATTTTGTACGTTTTGTAGATTTCCGAGGTTGTAAATTTTTTACAAGGATACATAAACACTCGCAGTTTAATTGCACCGGGAGTAAATTTTGTCAGGGGATTCCATTCTATTTTACAAACGTAACTGCGACGTGTTGGACTCACAATCAATTGAAAATTAATTTTATAAGTTTGAATTTCTTGTTGATTATTATAGTAGAATGTTTGACAAATTTACCCGACATGTAAATGTGCAATATTGTTACTTTTTCGACTTATTAATTTATGGATCAATATGATTTTTCACTAACTTCCTATGCAGTAATGAGTAAAAGACAGTAATGAGTATCCAGAAATGTATAAAATACCTACTACGAATATTTTATGGATACTGTTTGGAGTCTTTTTCTTTAAGTATATTCATAAAAATATAAAACTATACACAAAAATGCAAAATCTATTCATTAAGGTGGGTTTTTATACATTTATGAAATATTAAAAACTACGAAATTGCATAAAATGCTTTCTACGATATTTGGAACTTGGAACAGTGTTCTGGCCATTATATTTCTAAAAATCAATTTCTGCTCATTAGAAATCTACGTGTGCATTTGATCGTCTGACCTTGGTCGCTGGTCCATGCCTGCCGTGTTGAGAAGCCTCGAGTTTGAACGCGTTGCTAGCCAGCTCCAGCATCGGCACCTCCCTGATCGTGATCCAGAGTAGCCTGGAGAAAGCGTTCGGTTTGATCCCCACGTTCCTGCATCTCGATATCGAAACGCTCAGCGTTCCTCGCGAATTTCTGAACGCGTGACTCTCTAGGATCACGCTGTTGCACTCAGACACTTCGAGGTGCGTGTTCGGCGCGCTCAGATTCTGGAACGCTTGCCTCTTAGCCACCAGGCTGTAGATCCCTGACACGTGAACCCGTTTCAAAGGCGCGCCATCCGCGAATGCGCCCGACTGGATCCTCAACTCCCTGCAGTGAGAGACCTCCACCTCCATCGCCTCCGATGGAATGGTTCCCTCCAGTAATTCTACGTCCTGACGGCAAAGTACAAGTAAAATTGGTTATTAAACTAATACGGCTAAAAAGTTTCTAGAGAGGGAAATTTTCCTATGCACAATATTACGTTTACGTTTAAATAAATTCCTTTAAAAATTTATTTTAACGTGATAAATTCCAATTAAATTTCACTGTTTAACGTTTTAAGTAACATTAAGTTCAACGTAATATTTTATACTACAATTGTACTGGATAATTGGATGCAAGAAAACTCCAGTGGAAATGTTACGTTTAAAAGCTAAAGATCTTTTACACGTAGTGAAGTTGTTGCAAGAATATTTGTAATATTACAAAATTTTATGTTTCTTCTGAACAGTTTTATTAACACGATCTAAGGATATATCGACATAGAAGTTCAACGTGCGTTTTATTCGAAAAAGGCGCCTCAGGACGCTGAGGCACTTTCTGCATCCAGTGGTACAATTATTAAACAATGAAATAAAATAATAAAACAATAAAAGTAAAAAGTGAAAAATGATCTGTTAATCTGGTAACGGAGGAGGTACTTTAATCCTTAGACCAGATTCGTATGATTGTAAAAAACGTTAGGGACTCTGTCGATTCTCCGTGTTGTACGGAGTATTTTGAAAATTTATACCTGAGTCAGGAAAGGTAGAAACACAGTTACAATGGGAATGAATGACGTGAGTTATCGCGGGTAGGTTTATCCTCGATATAAATCATGTTTCTCTATGAATCGTGGTCGAGAGCTGACTGATGATGCATAAATATGTATGGTATACCAGCCTGCGAGTGGACTATAACAGGGAGCTTCGTGAGCAGAGGTAGTTGCCTCTCATTTAACCCTCGAATAATATCTTTGGGTTATATACCGTAATAATTTGTTGGATTACTAAACATTAGAATATTTGATTTGATTTTATGTATTTATATTTATGCGATGTATATTTTATATACAGATATAGATGCTTGTATATTCTTGGAAAATTTTTAAGGTTACAAAAATCTGCAAACTGCGTACGATATCTAAACTAGAGCACTTATTACAATGCAGATGAAACTCAGATTCCATTTCTTTAATTACATTGACGAAAGCGCAAGATTCCATAAACATCTGCAGTCTACTAATGGAATTCATTTAAATAAGAAACTCCAAAGATGATCAATTTAATTTTGTATTATTATGGTTCCCATTGGTCTAACGATATTGGTCTGCTTTAATTAAGAGTTAGTACCTTTTTCTTTTTTTCAAACGCAATTAACACGTTTGAAGAAGAAAAGAATTTATCGAGCAACGGGCAATCAGGGTTTGTATGTCGTTCAAGAACTTAACGAGTGAAATTTAGGTGACCCGTGATTGGCCTCGTCAAAGAGATAGGCTGGGAATATTTCCATTTTCATTGGCATTACAGATGGCGATGGTATCCGCGCGACGGAAAGAGAAGAGTTCAATTTCAGATCTCATAAAATTTATGTAATTGCAAATATGCTCTCGATGGGATTCTTCCACTTTCGGTGGTAATTTCGTAACGATGAAAAGAGAAGCGACGAGAGAGCGATGGGGTGGGTGGAGGTGGACAGAAGGGGGATTTTAATAGAGACTCCCGAGAATAATTTCTCGGAATAATTTGCGTGTTACGACTCGGCCGGCGATGAATAATAATCAGATAGTTAAAAATCTCCATAATGAAACGGAAGTGCTTTGGCCCTGTCGCGTTTCAAAATCAACAAGTGAATTTTCTATCGGGCTGAATTACCGCGAGGCAATTGTGAGATAGTAACGACGAAAGAGAGAAAAAAAAAAAGAACAACAACGGCGGGAAAAAAACGGCGAAAGGGACGAGAGACACTCGTCCCCAACTGCATTGAGCGAACGTCGCATGATAATTAATGCCGCGGTTATTAATTAAACAGCCTTGCCGTTCTGGTCTGAAATTCTCTCGATGCTCCATTTGTTTTCTGTATGTGAAATTCAATTACGTATAATTAACGCGTCTTTCTCGTTCTCTCGCGCAAGCGGTATCACGTTATTTTCGAAATTTCGCGAGAAGCTCTACCGAGCTTTACCAAAGGTAGAGATTTTATTAACACGCACTTACACTCACACCGAGTGCCTCACAAATCGCTAACAAACAAAGTGATTTTTCACTTTATGCCTTGATAGATAAAAATTCACGTAAGCGTAACTGAATCTAGCAAAAAATATCAAATAAAAATATAATAAAATATATTGGCTTATAGCACTTTGAATTTATATTGAGTCTACAATTTCAGAAGATTTAAGGTAATAATACTCCATGATCAAGTTAAGAGATGAATATCGAATAACAGAGTCTAGAATACTTCCACGAGAAAATATGTCGAAGTGCCAGTCACTGATTTTAATGAAATACAAGCGTAATATAGGTCTCATAAAAATATCTGACACGAACTTTTTTTTTATCGGCGATTTTTTATCGTCTGTGTTAGAAGGACTCCATTTCTAATGTATCATTTAAACAGATTTTTCATAAAATAAAAATTGTCTCTTAAAAATAGATATTAATTTCATCAATTTACGCAATTAATCATCAACTAATTTCAAGAACTAATTTCAAAACATTTCAAATATGTACATAGCTTTCGCAGTCCGAACTTCGGGAGTTCAACAGTTGTCGATTAGAAAATAAATGTGTATCAAGTATTATTATTATGAAAATTATAATTACATATTTTATATTTCAATCAAAAGTGATTGATACTTCAGTACGTTTCCTCATGGATATCGAGTGAGCCTCTTAGTACTATTTTTTCAGTCGTAGAGGAAAAGGAGATAAAAATGACCAGCCTAAACAAACTCTATCCTCAGTGACTTTTTGTAAATAGTGATGGACGACTATTTGTAAAAAGTATCTTTGTGCAAACAGTTTGACTCATTGTCAGTGTAAGCACAAAAATAGTTAGTCATCCAACAATGAAATAATACAGAAAGAAAGATACGCAGACAGTCTATAGTACTTAAAGATTAAAATTCCCAGAGTGAATAATTCTGTACAATTTTGCCCTTTACAGAACGCTATAAGCTATTGTTCTCGAAAATTTTATATCGATGTTAGACCACATTAATATAGCGTGAACGAGTTCTTGGTTCCTGGAAGATGAATCTATAATGAGATGGAAATGATTCCGCGTGAAAAGTGAATCACACGCTCGAAACGCGTGCGATCACCAGGAATATCCATTTACATCATTAGAATTGCAAGGTTACGTATCCTCTTTCCACGATCAGGTTTTCTTACATAACGAAACGGCGATGATCGATCAATTTATGTCGCTGAAACGACACTTTTACGCATTTTCTTTGAATCAACGGCGACATACGAAATGAAAAACCGGCCTGGAAATTCAAATGTGAAACATTCAGCGCAAGAAATTGAATTACCCCTTGTTCCTCGTTAAACAACGAAACGAGCCAATTGTTTCCTCCTCGTTCTCCAATTACTCGTTCGCGAGGCGTGTTTCAAGTTTATCGTCGAAAACTGTACTCCGTCTATTGAGACTCATAGCAAAGAGTTCTTCTGCTTATTTCTAGTTCCTCGGTTTCGGAACTAAATTTGACGCTAAATAGTAAATATACGAATTGAATTTCGACTAGTTAACGATATCAGGCGCAAATTAACTCTTACCATCGAACGTGAGGGAAATTCAACAATTAACGTAAGGACAAATTGAAAAAAATTGATGAATATTAACATAGGTTGCCGCTGTGGGTTTTGAAAACTCAAGTTCAAATTCAGCGAAAGCCTTAGGGACTTAATTTTTTTAAATTGTCTGACTCAAATAATACATTAACGGATACGGATTCTTTCTACAATGGTTGCAAAGTATCGTCTGTTATAACAGTTGGAACCAAGTGTATTCAATTTCGTATCGTTCAGTATTACAGAAGATTTTATATCACGAAAATGAAACGCAGAGCTTAATGAAAGAACGTTTAGAAACAAAAACCAGTTGTCGGGTCAATTTAAAAATTTATTGTGAACAATCGAAGAATCGAGGCAAAGAAAAAAGACAATTTTT
The DNA here is from genome assembly GCF_011392965.1 of Frieseomelitta varia. Taxonomy (NCBI): domain Eukaryota; kingdom Metazoa; phylum Arthropoda; class Insecta; order Hymenoptera; family Apidae; genus Frieseomelitta; species Frieseomelitta varia. Next base: position 147,630 of record NW_025110474.1, on the reverse strand, counting down.
AATTGCTGGTGAACCGCCGATTCAGTTAACTCGCTTGTCATTGACACGCAGACATTCGCGTGAAGTTTGCATTTTCGACATACTAATCGTGTTCTCAGCAAAGGAGAAAGAGAGAGGGAAGGAGCGAAATTGTTGGCCCACGACGAGTTACCTTTAAAAGTACTGCTTCCGCTGACGTCGGCTTCCTGGCTGTTCCCCGCTATCTGCACGTTTGTCAGCGCGCCAGTTTAATGAAACGTTCGGACGCTATGCCAAGCAATAATTCCGTTGTTTCCCGACTTCCCTTCAAGAGTCACGCGTATGAACAATTACAAGAGGGGGACAACAAATCGGAAAAATAAGAGAGGCGATTTCTGACAGAAAAATTCACAGCCAGTAGCTCAAAAGTCTTGAGACAAATTATTAGTTATTCGTTTCAAAGTTGGAGGAATTAAATCGATGCAACAGAGAATCTGTAAATTGGCGATGTCGTATTACAAAGCACACGTGTAATTTAAAAATTTTACTATCTGCTGATAAATATATCGAATACTCGAAATAAAGAGCGTACCGAGATTTTTCTAAAATTCCGAAAGCTCTCCGAAATTTTTACAAATTTTCTAAAACTCTTTCAAAGTTTCCTAAGATCTCCTGAAATATTTCCTGAATTATTTCCGAATTCCCGAAGCGGAAAACGGAATAATACGTCCCTGTCGGTCGTACCTCATTTTTCCTCCAGGATTCTTCTGAACGCGCGCGGCGTCGCGTCGGTGATTTATATTCACACCGTTGCAAAGTTTATCTTTTCGAAAAGACGACCGAGCTCGATAAAGCGAAACAGACAGAGAGGGAAAGGTAAACAGAAAAAAAGAAACAGAAAGGGCGCGCAAAAAATAGAAGGTATCTCGTAACAGTTTGGAAAAGCTTCGGGAACGTTTTCCCACGTGTCGTGCAACGTCGGCTCTGGGAAATTCCTACCGGACCAGCGTATGAATGGCAGAACTTGAAATTTACATGAGAAAACACGCTGGCTGTCCGATACGGCGCGTCAACGAAACAGAGCACTGTCTATCGATGCACAACGATACGGCTGAAATCGGGTCTGAAATATGGCGAGACGTTGGCTCGGACAGACACCTACAGCCACGCGTGGGATTTCAAATTTGAGACACTTCGAATCACTTCGAATCTGTACATACATACACACACATATATATATATATATATATATGTAGAGTGAAAACTTGGAAGCACTCCGACCATGATTAAAATATTCTTTAAAGTTCTGACAGATCTTGAGTCTCGAATGTCTTCGGGTATCTTGAAAGTCTCGAGAATTTCGAAAATCGTGAGAACTGCGATGGAACTTGACAGCGTGATCGGTAATTTAAATTAAGTAAAGTCCGAATAGTTATAAATATTGGTACATTCGTTTATGTTGTTTGTGTTTCTTTAATTTGCAGCACGTGTTGATATCTGAATGAATAAACATGCCGATGTACATAAGTGTACTTATCATATTAGGTATTTTATCACAAATGCATTTTCTAGACATTCTCCAAACATTTACTAACCAAAGGATATCATGACTTTCAGCATTCGAGCGTTTTCATCAAGACTTTCAAGTGTTTTATCCATCGAACCACGTTGCGAAGCGATTCGAATTTGTCATCAAATGTACAATACAGATATTCAAAGCGATATTCGAGATGTCTCAGGCCCTGGAATACTATTTTTTATACAAAGAGAAAAAGAGAGAGGTAAGGAGACTGGCGAAGAAGATTCTAAAGAAAGGGGCGGTTCTGTTCGTCCTGACAAAAGACTAAAACCTACTTCTGTGAACCGTAGGAGGATTCATTGTGCCCATTGGAAAGCAAAGCTGTTTTCGAGTAGTCTCCGCGTCGGTGTTTAGTAAGGCTTGAACGAGAAAATCGAGGTATCGCGTCAGTTTTCCGGCTAAGCCCCCGGCAGACGATGCTGTAATCTCTTAATACCCTCGTATCTCGAGCTGCCTATGGTGTGCAACGCGGGGGAAGATTCTAACGATCGTCAACCTGCGGTCGAATACTAACTTGCTGGCAGTTACCGGTATACAGGCAACTGGATATCTTCGTTTCGATGTTTCTTTTGAGAATTTTTTCTTTTTTTTTTTTTTTTCTCTCTAATGAAAATATTTATTTGAACGGAGTCTACTGTGGCTCACAGAAGTATCTAAACGCTTTTATGTATTTCACACTTCACGTATTTAAACACTATTACGGGAGAACGTTCATGTAATATATTCCATATATAAAAAGTATTTTCAAATTTCATTAACACAGTAAGAGACGACTACGATAATTATATCGATAAAATTTGACACCAACGTGAAATTATATGTAGGAGTTATTATTAACGTTATTATTAACGTTCATTCATTGCGTTTAATGAAAAATTAGTATAAGATGAAAAATGGTCTTAGATGATTGAAATTGAAGATTCTAGAAGAAAGTGACGATATTGCAAACATTTATATTATCATTTATATCATCTTCTTAACAAATGAAAATGATTCACTTGAGAATTGAAAATTCGTTCTGTACAATAAAATTGAGAAATTAAAATGAAAGTGAAATTGACCAGAAGGAATTTATACAATGGATATGAAATACTTTAGCGAAATTTACGCTGCAATTAAATATATTCTTCATCTTCACTTTCTAATTTTCAAACAATATAATTATGATTGTAATACTTAATGATAGTTAAAAACGTTTTACACAGCAGTTGTGTAAAAATGTTCCACCAATAAAATTACAAAATTCAAACTTACAAAGATTTACCTCTGATAATTTTCTGGTCTATATGCATAACTCAACTGTGAATTTAATGAAAGATCGTGGTAATCCACGGTACAAAAATTGTACGCACATTTGATTCAGGCTTTATTTAAGGATTCCACTACATTTCTGCCACTTTCACGGTGGAACTTCCTTTTTTTTTCCGACTCGGAATTTCCGACAATTTGTTTATCTTTCTCGTCGCGCTATTCTCGGTCGCGCTATCCTCGCGTTTCGCTCCTCAGCGCCTGCTCCTTTTACCTTCGTGGCGCAGCTAAATTCGTTATCTGGGGATATTTTAGCTCGCGAGATATCACAACACCCATTCGAGAGCAAGAGAGTCTAAAGTGATTTCTCCTAGCGACATCGTAATGATTCATCGTAATGCGTCCCGAAAAGAAATACGATAAGTACTCTTCCATGAGAAGCAGATAATCAAATAATTGTTCAACCGTAGTTGTAAATCAAACTGCCATCTGCATGATTGCACTTGAAACTCTCATCGAGTCTCTCCTGTGACTCTCTTTGTGAAAAAAATCAAGTCAAATGCTATTCATATTTATACGACTTATCTCTTAGAAAAATTGATAAGAAAGCATTTTTCCTTTTAAATAAGAAAACTTCTTTTTATTCTTCTTATAATTTAAGAAATCATAATACTCGAAATTGAAATAGGATGAAATGATAGGAAGATGAAATAGGAAATGATGCAAGTGCATCAAAAGTAAAAGTTCAGTGTAAACAGGATATCTACGATTTTAGCTCCATTTTGTAGTAATGTTAAAAGCCAACACAAACCGTCACGACATTTACAACGATGTAAGATTTAAGACTGTCTTTAGCATGTAATACACGTTCTTTCTCCAGTAAAAAGATCGTCTTTTATTTCTTCAGCGGAACTAGCAAAAGAAAACAGCTTGAAAATTATGATAAATTGTGGTAGAATTTCTGGTTGGTTTTAAAAGAAGAACACATAAAGAACAGCTATGATATAAATTACAAACATCAGGTTCCTGTAACGCAATGTTGCATCTATAGAAACGTGATTCTACACAGCTTCAGAAATCAAATTATCGTTTTATTCCCATAGCTTGTGTTTCTTTCTCATCTTGTTTGAAAGTTCCACTAAATATCGAATAATTTAATAGAATGACTTTACCACCGATAGATCACTGTTATCTCATAAGAGTACCATTAGCAACAAGGCCCTTAGAATAGATTCAAGACGATTTTGGATCAAACAGCGATAAAAAGAGATTTAAACTGATCACTTCCTCCAAAAAAAAAAAAAAAAAAAAATGAGGAGTTTGAATTAATAATATAGAAATAAATTCAATAATTAAAGGGTTATAGACTCCTCATTTTCATCCTATTTATTTCAATATCACGACAGACACATAGCCTCGTTTCGGTTCTCGAAACATATGTAACTGGAAACAAGGAACCCAGTAGCTGAAAGAACCGCAGCCACCATGTTCCACGTGTTCACCGATGGACCGATGAGTCACATAATCGCGCCGCTGCCTCTGCTTTAATATACACGCTCGCGGTCTCGTCCCACGCAACACGAATCCATGCGCCGCGTTCGTTTCGTTCGTCTTTTTTCTTCCCGGTTTTCCAACGCGATTTCCAACAGAGTAGAACTTCGCCTTGAACTCGCACGCTGACGGACGCAGCTCAGGTGGATGAGGATCGCCAAGTCGATCGGGCACCTCGAGGAACAAGCTGTCGCCGCTCGCCGACACGCTCGTTGCGCTGATTAACGCCCACGCGAATGTTAATTGGACCGGGCGAACCGAGACGCGGAGCGAGCGAAGCGACAGAAACGATGTCAGGGAATCTGCCGTCGAGAACAATAGGGCCAGTGTGGCTGTAAGTCGCTTGAAATTATTACGCGAGGCTTGTTTCTCGATTGTGCGGCCTGATTAGTGGATCGCAATGCGCGCCACTGAGAAAAACGCCACTTCCACTTTGCGGAAACTTCGCGTAGGTATATTTAAACAAATAAATAGAGTTCAGGATAAATTGAATTGCTTCTATCCGCCGGCTCGAATACACGTTTATGGGGGTATTTTGTACTTCATACTTGGTTTAATGTTACTTCGAGCTAGTTTAATATTGGCTTAATACTTCTTGTTGACACGTGCATATTTTTTTAGGTGCACAAATATTCAAGAAATTGAAATTGATGTTAGAAGTGTGTTTATTTGTATTTGAAGATCCTTGTATTTCACACGTGGAACGTATACCGAAACTTCTGACTGATGATGTAAATAATAAAGCAATTTTGATCAAGATGGATTATTTGAATTATATATTTTTTCACCATGTGATAAGTACTTATAATATAATATAATATAATACAATATAATATAATATAATATAAGTACTTATAATATAAGTTAAGTGCTTATAATATAATATAATATAATATAAATACTCATAATATAAGTTCTTAAATTATGAAATTTATAATGAATGATTTTAAAATATTTAGTTCCTGTCTTGCACGAATTATATGATATATTCTTTTACTCTGTTCGTAATTTTTCTCGTGATATAAAAATACTATAACTATATCCTTGTAGGAAGTTATATCAAATTAGAACTAGTTATTCCTATTGATAAATGTGCCACGTTTATTTATAGTTTTATACTTCACTAAATATTAATTCCCCTGTACATTTTTTGGCTATTCTATATTCATGTTCAATACACTGCATTATTATATCAGTGTATTACTACAATTTTCACACACAAGGGTATACATGTTCCCAAACTTTAATCACGTATGCTTAAACAGGTTACACTTTCCAAATACTTATTTGGAATTTTATTTTGATATTCACATCCAAGAATGTGAATATCATTCGAAGAATTTATTTTCCAAGAAATATGTATATGCCATAACGCGGTGAAAATGTCTCAGTTTCAAAAGCTGAGAGTCCCAGTATGCCAAACCTTTTTTGAACGCAAACCGAAAAGAATTCAGAGCAAGTGAACGAACCTGTTCGTGTGAGATCGGATTGGAATCACAGTTTACGCGAAAGATGAAGGCGATCGCGTGACGACGAATGATCGAGGACAGGGTGCGGCGATGCGATTGCAGTTACTTCCTGCTGACCACTCCTGACCCCCGTCACTCCATTAAGAAATGAACTCGAAACGGAACCGTCGAATTACCTTCTGTTTCGCTTATTACTGCAATCTTTACATTACAAAGCACCGGCCTCTCTGCTCGTGCGAATCATTTTGATCGCCAATCGTTTCGTCTCCCTTCGATGTCCTAGAATCCTCAATGTTGTCACATTATCAGACATTATTTTTACTTTCAACCTGTTGAGTTATAATTATATCGAGTCACACTCGTGGTAGGAATTGTTTCGAAATTGCTTGAAAGAAAAAAACAAGTTCTATGTTCCATCGAATATGAATTTGAATTTTCAATTTCAATTCTTCTAAAGATTAATAAATATAAGTTGTATATAATCGTTTACACACGATGTAATACTCGTTGTAATTGAAGTTGATGGTTACTGAAGACTAAGAAGAAAATCGTAAGACGAAATGGTTAGGTATCGTTGTGAAATAGAAGAGTTAAAATGTACGATTGAAGGACTGTGGATTTTTATACATTTAAAATGCACACAACATGCAAAGACATAATACAATATTCGGAGCACAGCACTCATATTTAGTAAATAAAACGATTTTCAGTCTAAATTCCATTTCTTTTCAGTTATCTTCTTGTCGACTGATTACTCTTCGTGAATCACGTCGTTAGCCTCAACAAACAGAGTCCTAACGATCAGTTGATTAGACTGCTTAGTAAGGGTACAAACATCATGATAAGATTCACTCGGCCTTTGTTTAAATAAGCTATAATTACTTGTAAAACTACGATTGCTAATAGACGAAATGAACTTGTGAGTTTCCGCCGGGCTCAACATTCTTGAACATATGAATCTACACAAATAAACTCGCAGTTTAGTGATTAAATTCAAATTTCTCGAATCTTGACTGCCATAAATTTACAACAGGATCTTAATCTAACAATGCCAATAATTTATAGCGCCTTCCATTTAAATGATAAAGAAATATTAAAATACTAAAATCTACGCAGTTCGAAAGACCCTAGAGAATCAACCCGGCGCGGTCTGTCGTTAAAACTTCATCGCCTGTCCTCGACGAAAGAAACTGCGGAAAGTTCGAAGTTTATAAACACCGATTCCTCGTAACGTGTGACTCGCGGTGTTTTCGCGAGTATGAATCTGTGACGTCAGCCTCGGTGCATCGCGCAGCAACAGCTGGAACGTTCTTCGAAATAAAGAGGGAAGAAACGGGGCTGGCAAAGGGAGAGAAAACTCTCATCCTAGCGGCTTTCTCCGCGTAAATCGGCGGGCAACACGTGGACAATTTCTTCACGCTCGATGAATGACTAAGACCCGCTCTTAAAATTCGTGCCATTTTCCACGCTGACTCAAAAGATGGAACACAGGGAGGGATGGATAACGTCGGTTTATTTCTGCCGGTCTAGTTGCCAGTACAAAGAGCACAGCGGTTGAATTACGAACGGTGTTTAAACTCCGCTGCGGTAACTGCTTCCACGTCGTTCAATTAATTATGGTGTCTTTAATATAGATTCTGGAACGTCAAATTTCTTCGCGGAAGTAGAAAGGCTTCTGACCAGATAATATCAAATTTCAAAGACGATGGTGGCAGTTCAGCAAGAGTCATTTTTCTTGATGTTAAAAGGAATGTTAAAAATTTTTTTTGAGAAACTGTAAAATATATATTTAAATGTATTTTTTTTTTACATGATCTGAGTGAACGAAACGTTCATGTAGAAATACGATTTTCCTGTTTTTGAACATTTAATAGCGTTAAGAAAATTTAGAAAAAAATGTAACAAGTAGATTACGGATGCTAATGCAATTTTAAAGTTTTATGTTCTGTGAGCATAACAAATAGAGTTTAAATAGATTTGTCTCATGTACTGTTATAGTAAATATTCCAGTCTTGGTTATTTTGTATACTTCATGCATTCTTTAGATTTCTGTATTTTTAAACTTCTCAATAAAGAGCAGTTTATTCTCAGTCTCAAGTCTAAGTCTATTTCTCACACATTTTCAAGAAACTTGTACTTGCAAATTCAACGAATTATTAAGAAATGAAGAAACGAATAAAAATAGATCTGTCATGTTCGTTTTGAATCTTCCATTCTAATCTTCATCCAGTGAAAATGATTCAAATGAAATAACTTCAAGAATACAAAATGAGGAGAAATATAAAATATATCGCCTATGAAATATAAATATTAAACGTAGCGTTAAAATTTATTTTATCCTCTAGAAGAATCTATTTTGTCAGATAAGTTCAAAAAATATCCGTATGTAGTGAGAAATACGTGCAACATATATAAAACATATATAAAAAGAAACTAAAAACTAAAAGCTAAAAAGAACTAAAACTAGAAAAATTCGTTACAGACACTGGCCATAGATGCGCGTTGCCTTTGGCAAAAAATATCTTAAAAGGATAACCATCCATATGGTGTACAGTTTCAACAGGGGCGATGGAGAACAGTGGCGAGGAAATCTTAACGGAATAATCGAATTTAGTAGGGTCATAAGCGACAAGAGTGGATGACGTTACCCTTAACCCCTAGGGTTTTCGCGTTTCGAAGGTTTCTCTTGTGAAATGTTCGCTACAGATACGAGAACGCGATATCGTCGTTTAAGGGGAGGAGTTAATCCTTTTTTGTTACCATAGTCTTGCCTGCAAATAAGCTGCGAGACGATCGCGACGCGAATATATTGATGTTTTGATTGTTTTTTTACTCGAATCGTGTTCAACTGACATACGTAAAAAAAATTGGAGATCCTGATGCAAAGATCGGATAAGTTTAGACATTTCGAAAGCGGTGGAAAAAAAAAAAATGAGAAAAACTGAATTATATACAGCGGCCTGTAAACGATCATATTAATATTTTATAGGCACAAGCGTGACAAGGGAGATTTCTTACGTGTTTATGTGTAACTGGACTTGTACATGTCAAATAATTACAAATAAAATAATTAGAAACGTGTCGAAATTGTGTATTAACGGGTGACCGTAGTTACGAAAGGGTTAGCAAATAAAGGGTCAAAGGAGAGCTACGTACGAGGGCTGATCGCCAAGAGCAACGACCGAGGAGAGGGAAAACAAACGACAGAGAAGTCAGAGTCCCTTTGGGACGACGTTGGACCCCGAGGAGACGAGAAAGGAATCTGTGCGAGTCGAAACTATACAAGGGTGGCTCGCCGCTGCCCTCAGGGTAAATAAACGATTTAAGATGGTGCGTTCACGGGATCTCACGATGAAACTCACGGCGTGAATCACGTAAACGTGGAAACAAACGATCAATTAAATCTGCGATTAACCAGACTTTATTCGAATCTCGTAACCGGCGTTATTCGCCCGTTGGAAAAATAGGCCACCGCGAATGGGGCGCGTTAAACGAAGTCTCGTTAAACTGCGGAGATAAATTAAAAGACTGTGAGATTGAAAGACAGCCGTGACTGGCGATGGCTATTTGAATCACGTGGTCAGTTTCGAAGCGATTCAAAGTTTTTTTCGTTGTTTTCGAACCATTGAAGCTTCGATTAGTCTCGAATCTTGGAAGCATTGAAAACTTTGATACGTATTCGGTATATTATAAGCGTTGACAAATTCTGGTATCTAATATTCCAAGCATTGACTAATTCCTTCACTATCAAACTCCCCGAAAATTGTCAAGATTCGAAACTAACTAAAATTCTCGAAAATTGAATCATACTTGAGAGAATTACATCAAAAGAAGTGTTTTATACTCAGTTGTTATATATATTAGTTGCCACTCTGTCGAAACGAGACTCTTTCGATCGCTGAAACTACTAGACCACGCAAAAAAAAAAAAAAAAAAGAGGGCACCACCGTTGGTAGACCGCCAGATTCTTTGCCACAAAAGATTCTGCAGCGTGGACGGAAATTTATAATCGCCGCGAATATTCGCGACAAGGGTGAACGCCGACGGTATAAATTACAGAAGGGAAATTATGTCGGCGAGAATGCCTGTCGGCAGCGTCGTCAGGGCACCTGTGCTGCAAGGATTAGGGATACGCCCAGTTCGAGTCGATTCGAGACGACCAGCAGGCAGCGGAAGGCGTAGCTCTCGAGGCACTTCGGGGCCTCGCGTTTCGAAGCACCGTCGACCCCCAAATTATACGGTCGAAGAAATACTCGATCGGGAAGATAAATAATTAAGCAGTATCGAGGCGCGTGTCGCGAATGCCGGAGAGAAGAAGCGCCGTCGCAACCGGCGTCCGCCATTTTAAGGCGTCCGGTCACGAACTATCGGCGATTCACCGGCTGAATCGAAATTGACGAACGATCGACAATGGCGTTCCTGCGGATTATAACACGGCCTGTGAACAACCTAGAGAGAGGGCACTTCGACTTGCTGGATTTTATATCTACGAAGAGAAGAACCGCGACCGGCATGAATCAATTTTCTCTCGTTCACGGAAACAAGAAGGCATCGCGAATCTCGTTCTTGAATGCTAAGTCTACCTAAATTACGTGAACAGCGCTTGTTTCTTTCCCCTCGCCCGCTCCTTTTCTTCTTTCCCCCCTTCAATCTGTGTATACGTGGCGAGGATGTTAAATTCTTACTCGACGAATGTGGGACTCGAGCCATGTAGTTTTTGGAGCATGTTGAAATAAATACAGGCTGTATTTGTTTCTTTGAGGCGCAGTGTCTCACTTTATACTCTGCGATACGCGTAATGAGATATTTTTTCAAGCCATCTTGAAAGATTCAAACAATTGGAATATACAGAAGTCTTGTGTTTTTTTTTTAGTTTTGATCATTTCGCATCAAACATCTCGTGCAACTTTGCAGACATTGCAAGGTTCGTAGTGGTCACGGACAGGAACTCGGCGTCACGAATCAATCTTTTCTCGTTCGCAGAAACAGAAGGCACTGTCTGCTCGTTCTTGAATGCTAAACCAGCCGAGTTACGTGAACAATACTTGTTTCTTTCCACTTGCTTCCCTTTTTCTTTTTGTTTTCCCTCCGCGATCTATGTACACGTGGAAAGGATGTTAAATTCCCACTTGACGAATGTGGGACTCGAGCCGCGTGGTGTTTGAGCTGAGTTTAGCTGAAAAATATTCTACCGAACGAGATAACGCAGAACTGAATTTAGAAACACGCCTTTCCTCTTTTTTCAAAGAGATAATTGAGGCCTGATTCAGCTTTGTCTTTTATCAAAAACCGTCACAATGCGGTGCAACGATGATAAGCGACAACGCGTTTCCTTTTTTTACCGGAAGTTTCTCATTCGCGAATTCGCACTGTTTTCATCGTTAAAAAAAACTTTGTGGACGTACGTTGCTTCTTTCACAGTGGAAATGACGTTGAAGATCGCGAAACGGTTTAAGCTCACTTTCATGCTTTCCGGGTGATGCTGATGTGCTGTAACAATAGGGTCGGAAACAGAGAGAGAGAGAGAGAGAGAGAGAGAGAGAAGTCGGGTCGCTTTAAGAACAATGAAACTTTCGAAAGTTTCCTCCCGGTGGCGAACTTGGCCGCGAGTACAGGGGCTAATTGAAGAAACCTAGGAACCAGACCTAGTAACAGATCCTCTCTTCTCGCCAGGTATAGTCAGTGTTTGTAGTTGTAATTCAGCCGGAGACAACCGTAATCGAGTTATTCGGAGAATTCGGTTAACTCCGCTCGACGTGCTGCGAGTGTCTTCTTCGTTGAGGAAGTTCGCGTAAGCGTAACCGATCGATGGCAATATTTGTTAAGCGACGAACATAATTTTGTCAATTGTTCCCATCTTGTATCTAATATCGTCAGACGAGCGACTTTACTTCAAGCAGTGAACTGTTACTTTGAGCAGCTCTTTTTCAATGGCTCGTGTGCAGTGTGAAAAAAGTTGTATCGGGGTAGAAAATTGCAGATGAATTTAAGAATTTATGAAAAACCTTAACCTTCTGCAGACTATTTATATTATTTTATATTATTAGGAATTCCGTGTTATATCATATTATTATTATTGTTTTTATTCTTACGGATAAGACTGCAAAAATATACTCTCACAGTTGAATTACAATTATTAGAATTGTAATTATTTTGTTATTATATATTTTATTTCTGAGCAAAAATCTTGAGAGGGACGAAGTTTCGATATTTATTTTTTTACTAAAATTCCACTTCAGAATAATATACATAAATTTGTATGAACATTAGTTGTAAATCTTGTAAGGTAACTTCCAGTGAAATGTATTCTTTTCGGTCTTATCGCACCGCGCAAAGAACTTTGGAAGAACTTTGTTCTCCTGGTTGTTTCTTCCTCTGACGAAACAACGTATTTTACTGAAGTTTAAATATGTTTACTAGAATGTATAGCTCTTAATGACAAAGATAACGTTATCTGAATGACTCAAAATAGAAGCTGAATAATTACATTACTAAAGTGTTTTTCTATATAGGTACGCGTTGCTACGCCTTTCCTTTCGGTTTATACAAATTTCAACCTTTAAACAGTATCGTTGGATTATAGCTTTTACGTTAGGTTACTAAGATTACTCGAATGAAATAAAATTAAAAGTTCCAAAATTAAACAAAGGTAAACAATTTTAATGGTTGTTACGCTTTCGAATTTTTTTCAGCGATTACCAATGTCAAACACTATTTAAGAATTAAACTATCGGGAGGTGTATCTCGATAAAACGCTCTTTCGAGGCAACGTGTAAAAGAAAATTAGGTCTGCTCGCTATGAAGTCGGAAAACAAAGAAGGCAAATAGAAAAGCTTGACGAAGAAACCGAAAGAACTAGAATTGGAGTAGCGAAACGTAAAGAGAGGTCAAGAATGAAAGAGGAGGAAAAAAAGAGGAACTAACAGAAAAAAAAGAAAAAGTTAGAGGAGTCGGGCGTAGAGACGGCGTAGAAGAGGAAAGAGTGAAAAAAGAGAGGAGAGCGAGAAAGTATCGGCGAGCCAGATAAGAGAGCTAAAGCGAGAGAGAGTGGAGATAAATAGGGGAAAGAAAAAGATTTCGTGGCAATTGCACGCTGTGGCGGAAGCAGCGAAGAAGTCAGGGTTCGAGAGTTCGACTTCTCGGTAAATTCTTCGTTCGAAACTTGCTCTTTGTGGAGTGTTTTAAGTCGCGTTCGAGGATCGTTACTTGACACAGTTGCGATCGAGCAAACGTTCAACGAAACTGCAAAATGGAGTCTCGTTCTCCGAAAGCTTATCTCGAATTTAGAATTTCAGCTGACGCGAGGAGGGAGGAGTTCGATCGAGCATATTCAAAAAAAACGAAACGCGGCAACAAAATGTTCACCACTGTCATAACTGGTCGCACAGCTTTTAAATTTCGAAAACGATTCTTGAATATTTCCACCGCCTATTCATCAAACATGCATATATTACTTTTAATTGGTTCTGATTCATTATAGGAACTTAGAGTTAAATTATAAAATCTTGGAATTTTTAATTGAATCTACTTTTATTTCTAATCTATATCACGAAGAATGCAAGATACAAAATAAATTGAGAAATTTAATAATTCTTGAGTATTAAACGCAACATTCGTTGTGCAGACAGAAAAGAATACAAAACATGAGTAATTAAATTAATCTAACAAAAATTACTAAAATTTATAAGATGAAACTTCGCCTGTCTCTTTTACTCTTATCTCTTTCTGTTCAATCCAACCACGTTCAATCCACCATATAAAAGAAAAGAGAGGAGAAAAAGAAGATTTGTAATAAGTCTAATCAAAATGGGACAAAAGGAAGATGAGGAGTTTACGACATGGCTGGCATCTGAAAATTAAAGAATTTAGCGCAAAATGTGTCGAGTGACTTCCGTTTCAAACCTGACGCACTCGAGTTTGACTGACATGAGTACTTGTTCAACGAAACTACGATAACGTTGCGTAACTCCTTTTCGAGTTACACGCAACAAGAGACTTGTTTTCGGAAACGGTTCCAAAGTGATAACGTTAATCGATAGTACCTACGGATCGGATCAACTAGCACGTTTCTGATGACTATTGTTTACTCCGAATCACGTTGCGAATCGACGATCGTACGAAACGAGAGACTCGTGAACACGAGACTCCAGGTAACTGGCGGGGTTCAATGTCCGATCGATGGATCAGCTTGCAACGCATCTCCGATGCGTACCGTATACTTTCGTCGTCGCTAAACATTTTTTTTTTTTTTTTTCAAAAAACACTCTAAATTTGGACGAGTTTCAATTGCCTCTTTCTCGGACAGAAAATTCTCTTTCAAATTTTTCATCAATCGGTCGTTTCCTCGTTCTTCTTAGTATATTTGCAAATCAATTGAGAATATGGAGTGACGAGAGTTCATTTCCTCTACCTTTGGTTCATTCAATCTCTGTCACGTTTTAAGTTATGTTAATTTAGAAGATATTGACTTTAGAATATTCTCATTTCGTGTACAATGGAACACATACAGTAAAATATATTTGTATCGATTTTTGAACTCTCGTAGTTTCTTCTTTAGTTGTTTAAGCATCAATGTGAATGAAACTTGCATTACGACTTCAACTGCAGCATTGGCCCGTAATACTGGTGCCCATATGTGACTGATCATTTGCAATTTATCAAATCAGTTACAATTTGTCCCCATTTATATCTCATATAATAACTACTAATGAAATTATCAATTTCGTAACATACATGTAGTAGAATTAAGTATATTAGAAACTCTTTACGTAGTGATATTATCTTTCGAACGTCAAAATAAAGAAACGAAAAACAAAAAAAAAAAAAAGAAAAAAAAAGAAAAAGAAAAATAATCCAAAAACGCTCGAGATCTAATTCAGTCGAGTCATATTTGCAAACTAAAGCCGAGAGGATTTAAAATTCTTCTCGCGGCGGTATTATCTCATAACATCGCGAGCGAGCAAGCCGCAAGAGCGACGCCGCAAAACCACTGCATTACGCTTGTACACGCGCGCGTGACGCAGCTAGGATGCTCCCCCTAAGTGTGCACCCCCCGCGATATCGCGCCCCATGAATTTCGTGCAGCTCGAAGCGCCGTGCCTCGTCACAGGAATGCCGGAAGTTAATTCACGGAATGATGGTGCATGCGCCGCCGCTCCTTTCTGCACGAAAATTACACTCTTGCCCCCATTCGCATGGGGGTCGGTCGGCGCACGAAACTGAGAGATACGCGAATCACCACGCCGTTAATGGCGCGTTCTTTCCTCTATGGATAATACGGTTAATTGTACGAGCACTCAGCCTGGACCTAAACGCTTCTTTTCGTTGACGAAATTGATGCGACAGTGTTTGCTAGTTGCCTGGTAGAATAAAAATACAACGAATAATATTAGGTAGCTGACTGTTTAGCTATCATAAAATATGCTGATTAGAGATCAATTCTCTTGGCGAGATTTCAGATATTTTTGTATAGTGCTCAAGTCACCTATGTATCAGATCGATAAAACAAAATTGTTTAAAGTTAATTAAACTGTTTAAGGTTGATCAGTCACCCGTCTCTCTTGTTTTTCGTACAATTCAGTTAATATTATCTGGATTTTCATTTAACCTCGTAAAAATGTTATTACCAATTTTATAAGTAGATATGACATCGTGTTACTAGCAACAAATGCATCACAGTTGTTTCGTAAGCGACACCTAAAATCTTTGAATTAGCATCGCAGATTGGGAACTACTTGAGACACTCGAAAACGTCGAGTGCCGCGTCGAAGTTAAATTCGCTTGGATAATACAACTGTCAGCAAGCTTTGCCTTCGAATCAACGACTTGCCTTTGGCCTAACTGCCACCAGCTCCAATTTCTACAATCTCCCGAATTAGACATCCAGCGCGATAAAATCGTAAACGACTACGCTATTTTTTCCTTTCTCTCTTTTTTTCCAACGAGATTTATACGAACGTTTCAACGTAATTACGTTTGGAAGGAAGCTGAACGACGAGGATCGTGCGCGATAAAATCACGGCTGACAGAGCCAAACAAATGCGATTCCCACGCGTTTCCGTGGTGAAACCAGCCCGAAACGAATCTCGATTTCCGTGGAAAACTTTAAAAGCGCCGCGTCTGAGGCGGAAACGCGGCGATAAACGCGGGGGGGAAAAAAAAAAAACTTGGGTCCGGGACACGGATGACCTATGTTTGCCAGGGGTCTGACAAGGTCGTGGTTGCAGCTGAGAACTCAGAACAACGAGTCCGTTATTAGTCCAGTTTTCTCCGAGAATACAAAACGCAGATAATATTCGAAAAAGAAAAAGAAAAGAAGAAGAAGCACGTAATGGCAATTTTGGACTGTGGATATATTGGATGCTTATTCAGATGACTAATTAGTCATTCGTATAGGGATGTGGATGAACGAATCAAAGGATTTCCTATAAGCGTTTATGTTTGGAAGTCGTATACAGGCTGATTCACATGACTTGCACATCTGAAGCACAATTTTGATATTGTTTTGTCTAATGAAAAATTGTTTAATACAAAAGTCGTATAGTTTTAAGGGAGACAAAATGCGGCGTGTTAATTTTTTATAAATTTCGAAATTTCCAAGGTCGTCTTTATTTTGTTTTTTTTTAATTGGACCATATACGAGAAGTATATCTGTGTTTTAATCCATGTAGCTTTAATATATGTATAATATGAAATAAAATATATAATATGATATAAATTATACATCAGAATATATGATAGATGCATATTAATGTATTCGAGTTCATATTCAGAAGTTACGTGCGTAAATGTCTCATATTTTATATACTAATAATCACAGAAAATAGATATTTCGGTACATCGCATAGTTAACACGTGTTTTAAAACACGGATATATTAAATACAAGTGTAATAGGAATCTCTATTTATATTGGTACTTATAATGGAAAAACATACTGCTATTTTTCAATATGCGGGTGCAACATTTGAAAATTATATATGCCTCGTCCATTCGAAAGATGTCTGACTTACACGACGAAACTTTTAGATAACGCAGATCTTTCATTCCTTTTCTTTGAAGCAAAAAAATCATTCTCCCGTTTTCATCATTCATTTTTCAAGAAAATTCTTAATAAAAGATAATAAACTCAATGAAAGGACACAAACGACCAGCCAAATTTTCATCTATTTTATACGACACGCGTCAGAATGCACCATGTATTATATATAAATCCGAACTTCGAACAGGCAATTCGGACGTATGTGAACAAACTAAGCGTCTTCAAATACACATCCAGTATATCTGTAGCCTTGCTCCAACTTTCGTTGGACATCTTCGTCGAAGCTAACCACGTGCCAGCGCCATCCATAGCACCTGAGAACGTGCCAACGTCTCGTATTTAAGACGCGAGAGATATGTCTAAAATATAAACTAGTTATACGTGGTGTAGATGAGCACTACGCTCGTGAACGTAATAACGTAAGAGAGAAGGTTATACGTTATAGTTATCCGTGACATTATTTTGCGCGACACCTGCTCTGATGTCAGCACTTCGTACTTAAATTATGAAGAAAGTTTGGAATATAAAGATGGTGATACATCTGCTTTACGGGGTAATAGAGAAGATAAGAAAGTATTTTAACTTGCAACATCAAGCGAATAAAGTGTCGAAAATAAAGTAAAATATCGTCAGTCACTGATACGTCATTCGCTCGAGAATGTTTATACGAAAATTTATGAGAAATTTACGAGAACTTCTACGTTACGATTCAATTGATTTCAACAAACAGACTTTGGCCAATGCGCGACATATGTCTAACGTGAGGTTTCAATTGCGACATTTCCTTTCACGTAGCAACGTTTAGAGCCTCGACCTGATCGCGTGTGCTAATGATCGACAAACGATCTCTCCTTGGAATTGTAAAGCAATGATCTATAATTCATACATCATCATTTTTTCTTCTAAGAAGTACAACGTGTAAAAAGAGTCTAACGCATAAAAGACTATAACGCAGGAGAAGATCACATAAGATCGTATAAAGAAATCACGTAAATTATAATATGCAGGAATGAACAATTTATTAGAATCTACTAGAAATCTTTCAAATCTCGTTGCTATCCGAATTATTGGTGGAGTCTCAGAGACTTCTGCAAAATAATTTGACATTGGCAAATCTAAATTTATTCCTAATATAAACTGATGTAGCCACGTCGAAAGACATATTTTTCATATTTTTTTTATTCAAAAACACTTATTGAAGAGAAAAGGCGAGGTATAACGTAATCGGTATCGGTTACGAGTTAATGGGTAAAACTACGTTTCGAGAAAAATTCAAAAATCAATACGCTCCAACTGAAACAACGTCGAGATAACATACGAGCGATTCTCGCGCGATTTTCACAAGAGTGCGCGCGGTGAATTGCGCGCGTACGCTACGAAGACGAGCAAGAACAGGAGCAACGATGAGAGACATAGTGAGAGAGAAAGAGATGGAGTAAGCGGGCCACTTCGCACGTGTGGCCAATCGCGATAACTCGAGTGTGCTCGCGGGGTGTTATAGAGAATTATCGTCGGGAATGAACGAAGCAGGATGTCGGCTATATCTACGCCCCCGAGCGAATTCTCCAGACAAAGCGGGCAAACCGCAATCGGGCCAGATGCGCGTGCACGTATTGTGCACCGAGGCCTGTCCTAAAATAATTTATCTGCCCGGCGGGGATACGCGGGGGGCGCATCGTCGCGCACCGGCTGATAATGCGCTGCGTACGTTGCAATCTCGATCCACGCGGTTTATTGGGTTATCGAAGTTATCTGCCGCGTTAACCAGCTTAGATTCAGCGTCAACCTCCGCCAAGGATTTTCCTAGGTTTCAGTGAATGCAATGGCACAGTCGCGTCGAAGATACGGAAGATATCCTTGCCGATGACTGGATTGATCCATGTACGTCCCGACAGAAACGTAAAGTTAGCATATCTAAAATTGTACAACATGTCTCCAATTATAACAAGACTGTACGATTTATCTTGTATATTAACTCTGTTACACGTGTCTCAGATAAAGTTTCGATGTAACGTTTTTTAAAAATAATATTAAGTTGGGGATCATACGTTAACAAAGAATCATGCAGACAAGAGAAACAGGTTAGAACCGTTTCTAGTCCGTTCAACTGTACGTAGAATGGAACATTCTATTAGAACGTTTTACACCCTTCCCACTCGTAGATTAAGGCTTGATGGATTTCGAACGTTGATTTATCGTTTCTCGTTCTCATTCATAGAACGTGAGTAATATTTAGTGACATCTTTCAATCAATTCTATATTCCCGATCTTTTTCGAAAGTCAAAAGCTGGACGATCCTCGGATGACGAATCTCGAAGAAGAGGCTCTTATCGAGCGACAAGTGGAATGCGCCGCGAAAAGAGATGCGCAGAAAAAAAAAGAAGAAGAAAGAAAGAAAGAGAAGAAAGAGAAACGGGTTGTGCAGCGAGTTCAAATGGGAAAACGTGGACACGCACACGGGGTGAGCACGATACCGTCCGGACGATAAACGACACCCATAATTTTTGCCCCTCCGCGTCCCGTCGTCGCGCGACACAACGCACCCGCATGATTACGCGTCGGCCGCTCGGTAACACCCAGAGATTCGTCGTGGACCGAAGTATAATTCGTTGAAAGAGCCTATTGTGAATAAATTGAGTCGGAGCAAGGATTGGGCAGCAGCCCAGAGGCGAGGTTCGACGCGGTGTTCTCTCGCCATCGCGTGGTCCGTTTTGTGCGCATGAAATTCCCACCGCGGTCTGTCTCTCCCTCCCTCTCTCTTTCTCTCTCTCTCTCTCTCTCTCTCTCTCTCTTCATCTGATACCCCGTGAACCGTCAATTTATTAATCCAACGACCGACGACACGGCTGTATGAAAGGCCTCGCCGGAGGTGTGACCAGTTCTCGCGAACGTTAAAGATTATTGTTATTATTGCCATTCAGTCTGGAATCCGCGGATCGGTCTACGGGTCACGATCGTCCAATTTTCACGAATCGTCCGTGCGATAATTGGACCAGATAATTATACAACGAACTAGCCGGCTATAATAGAACGTATTACTCTCTTGTGTGTACGGACAACACACACACACGCACACACGTACATATACAACTGGCTGGTACTTATAACCAATGGGGAACGTTCGCTTCCGTTGTAACTGGCTGCCTTTATCGTTCACACGACTGCTCGTGTACGCTCGCGTTCTGTCCGATTGCCGGCATTGTTTGCCCTGCTCGCACGAGCATAACCGCTCGCGCGGAGGATCGCGTTATCGCGTCACATCGCGTTCGAAAAGCCCGGAAAGTCGGCAACGGAATTAATCGGCGGCACACGTTGACCTCGTTATTAATCGACGAGAGTTCGCCTGTACCGATCGGCCGGCTGATATCGAATCAGCCGGCCGATTGAATTTGCGACACGCTGCCCGTTTATCAAGGAGGACAGGCGCAACACGCCAGTGCTCCGTAACTGGAATCGTCGCGCTACAGTAATTTGCGGTCAACGTCCTCCTCTCGCCGTCGACGACCGGCGATAAGGTTAATCACCGATTTTTCGAATCCGACCGTGGAACGTCGGTAGGAAGATCAAACTGTTTACGAGGGAGGACTTGATGGGAGAACAATGACGCCGGTCAGACGTCGGAGAAATATCCGTGGAAGCGGTGACAATGCGTTACGCGGAGAGACGGCAGCCGCCTCCTCCTCTCTCCTCAAACGAACGACCGCCGACTTGGCGAGAGCTCGGTCAACTCAACCCTTCGGCCGGAAGTTGCGCGCGCCGGAAGCCGCGCTAGGTTTAGACGAACGCAGCAGCGAACGATTTCGTGGGACCTATCGCGACGATCTAACGTCGGGTTTGCCCTTCGAGGCTCCGGTGCCTTCCTGAATGTATAAACACGAGGTTCGTGCACCACGAGGTTCTTCGAACCGCTCGCGCGGCGTTTGACTCTTGCGATGGGAATGACGGACGTGCTCGAGGAAGCGTCCCAATCGGTTTCCCCGTTTTTATACAAGAATCGAGAGTTTTTGACGGGGAAACGATCGACGTTTAACATTCAGTACGAATACGTTTCGTATCGATCGCGTTGACGTAACAATCGAATGAATAAGATACACGCGTGAATGGATCGGAGCAGGATCTGAAGTTGCGACGCAAGTCCATACATTTTATGTGAGAAGCGAAAGACAGTCTTTACCTTGAACGCGGTTGTTCAAAATTAGTAATGGAACGCATTTGTTAAAGTATCACACGAGTGATATAATTATATAACGTTGCATAGAAAATTATATTTATATTATGTAGTAAATTATATAATTATATCACGAAAGATATAATTTCTCTTTTTCTTTCTTTGACCTACCGATTAAATTATGAAGATAAAGTCTTTTATCTAATCTTCGTCTCCTCCGTATAATAAAGTAGCTTCGATCGATAATCGAAGAACCGTAACTCGAATCCACGGCGACTAAGTCGCAATTGCGAAAACGTCCAATTAACGCAGTTGTGACGTAACGGCGTTACTCGTAACGCCATCGGTATTTCATTCATTCGCCGAAAGCCCACGATTAAAGAAAGCCTGTCGAGCATTTAACGCGAATAACCGTGCCTGCTCGGCCTGTAAATAGAATTAACGACGCTAAGTGACGTCGTGACTGGATTTGATTCGATTAGGAAGTATTATGTATTTCGTCGATGGACTCGTGGCGGACGAAAGATGGACGAACGATGGTGTCGTTGAACTGGAACGGAGTTCACGATCCACGCGACGAACGGGGGGAAAATATATTGATCGTCGATCGTGTCTCCGTCGTTTGATTAAAGACACCCGGTGTACATTGCAATGCGTGTCACGCCCACGCTTGTATCGCGTCGGTCGTTTGTCGGATCGACAGAAATTACTTTCAATGATACGAAACATGTCGGGTTGGCAGTGAGATCACAGATAAACTGCACTCCGATAATACGCACGACGAAACTAAAAAGATATTTACCAACGTACTATTTATTTTCATAAATAAACCTGAACGTCTAGAGCTTTTATCGAAGGATTTTTTGTAAAATTGCGAGGAGGGCCACAGGGTGTGTTGTTTATAAAGTCAACGACATTCAACGAAAGAAATCGCTGAGAGAATTTTGCAAAGTCGACTGGTTGGGTAGAACTGGTTATCCTTCCATTTCCACGCGGTTCTCAGATCGGAGTAACGATAGGCGATAAACAGGAGCTCAGTTCGTAGTCAAGAAGCGTGGCGTACATCGGATACTTAACCCAGCCTATCAACCTCAGAAATCGAGACCATCAATTCCGCAACGCGTTATTGCAGTCTACGATCTTCTTTCGATACGTATCATTGGCAACTTCCGAAGAGAATTGTATGAAAAACAAGATACGTAGCTCTGGTTGTGTATATATATATATGTGTGTACATACTTTCGTGGCTCATGAAAGTACGTAAGATCGTGAAAATATTTAAGTCAATGATCTAATCTATCAACAAGCCTCAATATTGAATGGAACTATTTTAACACTCGTTGCGTATTTAACATATGGCTATAATCTCGGTACGATCGAGAGAAAATTTTTATAAAATTTCACATTTCTACGAAAATAATCATGGGTTTCACCTATTAAATATTACACAGTACTGCACGAGTACTGTGTGTCAAATGTTTACAAACACTCTAATTTAAAAAATTTCATATATTCCCATCTACTTTGTGCATTCCACGTGTTTTTGTAATTTCAAGCTTTTACGTAACATTCCGAGTCCGCGTTCGTTACAGTACCGGCGAAATATAATATTTTACATAACACGCACGAACACGCACGATTTCGCGAGCCGCCATACAACACCTCGTCAATAAGGATCGAATTCTACGTTGCTCAGTGACATAATCGGATCTCGTTTCCTGTTCGACGGATCCAGCCAGCTCGAAACTTTTTTCGCCAGGCTTTCACCTCGCCAGGGCCGGCAATTCGGTTTTCGAGTTGACGATTTTGATGGCCGATAGAAAACATCGGGGCGGCCGAACGACAGTGGCAATTTGTTATCCGGCTAGCGTATCCGTTCTAACTCGATTCCAAGTTTCTCGCGGAAGTTTTGGCTCGCGAGAGCCGAAGGCGAGAGAGCCAGCCAACAACGAGTTGGCTCGCGATGCGCACGAGTAATACGGTCCCCGCTGGTCGGTGCAGATCGGTTGGATTGCGTCCAACCGAGCGAGCGAACGACAACGGGCACGGCAAGTAGAACTCCGGATATGTATAATGCGGCAAAATGTGCTCGTGGAAGATGCTCGTACGGACCGTTATGCCCTCGAGTTTCCCATGTGCACGCTACTATGTACGTGATTCCTCCCATATTCACAGACCAATGATTTATATGCTAATTCCTGTACTGGAACACGATCCACGGGAGTCCGTGTAGAAACTTTCACCGCGTCGAATGTCGCGAACTAGCGCCGATCGTTCACCTTGAACGCTCGGTAGAAACGATTTTGAATAATTTGCGGATAAGTGGGGTAATGGCGGCCGTTTCGTTGGAATTCCACTGCGAGTAGGATTTTTACTTACAGCGTATCGGGCAAAAGTTTGATCGGGCTCGTGTTAAATTATTAAAATTTGACGCGATGGAAACTAGTGATAGGAAAGTACGTCAAACAAAATTTACAAAATTTAACTCTAAACTATAAATTCCACTGGCTCAATTAAAGATTAACACTTGGCTATACTATACAACCGCAGACAAAAGAAATTCTTTAGACAAGTTAACTGATACTCGAAATGATAATACTGATTTTAAAAGATTTGTGATATATATATATGTTCCACAAGAACATTTATATTTCTTTTAAAATATCTTACCAGTCAAAAGTTTCCATGTGCGAAATATATATTATTATGGAGATTTAGTAACTCGAGTGCTGGCTCAAAACCTTATTTGAAGAAAAGTTTTTGGCCGATTGATGTACTTTCCAACAATATTTGAAGAGCAACAATCTAAAATCAACAGTTTGATTCAACGTTCTGAGAAGGAGCTTTGTTCTCAAGAGTCGAGTCGTGGCTCGAGTTTTGACACGCCGAGAGCAAGAGCAAACGTACTATTTGGCTAGAGCATGGAAGACCGCTAAGAGTCTCCATTTTTAGATCGTGCGAAGAAACGCCGTATACACGGGAGATGCTAACAATAAGTTATAGCGGAGAGCGCGAAGCTGGAAACCCGTGAGTTAGTCATCGGACGTGCATTTGCGTCGCACGTTTCCAGCATCGTTATCATGGCGGTCGTGAATTTCAACGACAAAGATATCTCTAGCCGTGGCGTTGGATCGAGACGCTTGTAAAATCGTGACGACGCTTGTATATCCTCGTTTCTGCATCGCGTTCATCACGCAGGTTAGTCACGAATGGAGGATGGATACTTGGTTTTGTTTCATTCACCTGATCGTCAGAGAAGACACACTTGACGTTAATCCAGCGGTGCGCCTTGACGGTGCAGTTGCAGCCGTCCATCGCGCATATCCCAGGCGGTGCACTCTCGACGTTACCAGACAGAAATACCAGACACCACAAGAACACCGACCATACGATAGCACGATCACACTTTAGCCCGTTCAGGGCACTGAACACTCTTCTTCTGCCGCTCATCTTCCTTGATCCAACACGACGATCCTCCAAGGGAACAAAAGACCGTGTTGTTCGACGACCGCGATCGATCGTCTTCGATTCTCTCGCGCGGTGATCTTCCTCACATCGTTTACCGCGCACCGTTACTCGAACGCCGGCCACACTTTCATCGATCTGGATCCTCCTACTCCTCCTCGAGATCACATTTGTCTTCGCCGCCGGCAAGCTTGTTTCTCCTAAGAAACTAACTTCTTTTAAATACACTCTACTTAATGCTCCAAAAGATGAACAAAAATCAAGACAGGCACTAGACAAGTCGTTTCTGGACTTTAACTGGAAATATCGATCCTTACGGAACGGGATTTCTTTGGATCGATCGATGGGGGGCTGGAACTACGTACTCGCGTAGAGACAGTGAAAGAGATCAGAAGTGGACGGAAAATTGCTCGAGCGGATACCCGCCGCGAGCTAGTCCAAACACGCGCGCGGACGGCGGCTTGTTTCCGATGAGGTGGGGCAACTAGAAGCCAGCTGACGCGATCATGACGGAGGTTGCTTTCAAACTGTGGTCGGTGGCATGCACGATCGGTGTCTCCTCCCCACCAAGAACCGTGTGTTCCTTCGTTTGCCTCGCTCTCTTGCACTCTCCCTCTTCGGCCTTTTAAAAGATAAAAGCCAGGCCACGAAGCGCGTTCGAGTGGTCGGAGGGGACGAACCGCCTGTGCGTTCGACACCGGTTCGACGAGGTTCGTCCTGTTCGGGACGCAACGCAGTGGGAAGGGCTTGGTTGGCCGATCGAGTCGGAACACCGGTTTTCGGTGCAAGTCGCAGGGTCGCTGGACTTTCTACCTTCCAAGGGCTGGCCTTGACCAAGTTACCGAACCAAACAGCTCTTGTCCATCGCGAATCACGAATCCTCGTGACCGTGCATTTACGTAACGCGGTTACGCTCGTGGGAGAGCGATCGTACCTGTTGACGCGCGATTGATATCGGCTCGTATTTTTCCTCATTTGTTTCTTTTCTCATCTGTCCGGATATACACTCCGACAAATTATACCCGCTATGGTTTCCTTTCTGTTATTTTGATCGGTTTGAAGTTGAAGAACGAGTCGGTCGACGGTCGTGACAGTTACCGGGGAAACATGAACTTCGTGGAACTGAAAAGTGGAAGACATTGAGACATTCATTTCTTCCTCGTGTCTTAACGACGCCAGTAATCTAAACCTCGCTCGCAAGATAAACTAAAGTGAGACTGCTAAAAAGAGGAAGACACTGAGAATTTTTTTTTTTTTAAATGTTCGAAGGTAACTTCACCTTTTCAAGTTCTAACGATCACTCTAATTTAAAACTCGCTTTTGCGTACGGTTCGTAATACGCTGGAAGTGGAAAGATGGAAGAACGCGTCAGCGATGGTATCTCGCCTCGAAGATTTCGCTATCTGTTCGCAGAAAACTCGAAATCTAACGCGAGACCAGCGCGGCCGGACCATCGTAAAACGAGATGAGATCCAGCCTCTCGTGAACCGTCTCTTCATAGACGCGTCGCTTTTCATGGTAGACAGCGTTTCCCTAAAGCGTCGTGCCATCGTAGCTCTTCGCTTTATGAGCACAAGGCCTGGCCATTTAATTTCCCATGAGAAATTGCGCGTGTCCGTGCAACTTCGGGCTCGTTGGCGTCCCGCCGCGTCCGCCGTCACACATGCGAAACGTCCATTCATTCATAACGCTCTTCTCAAACCAGGAAGCACCTGACGCCGGCCGAAGTGGCCATTTCCGAAATGACCACGTGCTGACCATACGTCACATCGGGACCGACCTTAAAGCCGCACTTCCAATTTCCATCGCGGACGATCCTGCTCGTGGACAAGCTCCTGCTCGAGGGCTGTTCGACGTCGTTTCAACGTTCCTTCCATCGATCTTCCTCCATCTCGCATTACTCGATGGTGGATCGAGACCTACGTCAAGGATGTTCCACGGTCCGCGTGTCGGCGAATACGTATCGACACGTATGACGGATGACTTTTCACTAATGCCTAAATTCTAGCCATCGGATCGTGACGGACGATCGTTGGGATTGTTTGATACGTCCGATTGTTTTCCTCCGAGTTCACAAAAACTGTGACATTGACGTCACTGGGCTAGTTTGGAAATTGGGACAATTTAAGATCGGGTTACTTGGTTTCAAAGTTTATTACTCATTAAAGATAGAAACTCTCAACTTTAGCTTTAACTTTCGTTAAATCTCCAATCGTGATTCTTTCTTTTCAAAAATCGGATCGTTGCTCTCAGCTACTCAAAATTTAGAGATCCTCGCGAACAAGCGAAAGAGTAGAGCTCGAAGCGAGCGTAACTTCCTTGCCGAGTCGAGTTTCGATCCGCGGCGAGTCTCGCGGCGGATATACCGGTTTGGCCGCATGTTTCTTTGAAAGTGACTGAGCACGATGCCTTCGAAGAAGTTGTTCTCGCCGCTTCGTCGAGACTAGGCGTCTCGGAATCGGCGTGGAAGCGGCGATAGGGTATAGGTAGCGGACACGTCGCAGCAGGCGAGCGACGGTGGACAGAATTGTGACGTGATTGCGCTTTATTAGGGATGAGTCCGATGATACTAGGGGAAAACAGCGATTGTCTGGCTGCCAGAGGAGCATCGTCCTCTGCTCGTGATTTACCCAGGCGAGATTCACGAAACCGAGCACCAATTAAGAGTATCGCAACTGCGAAACTCGTTCCAACGATGATCCTGACCTCTTTCGCATTTTTATCTACGAAAATTCACGCGCCACTTCGGATTTCACGGTTCCGAGCTCGGTTGTGCAACCAAACAACGTGAAATTTAATTATACAGAAGATACGCGAAAAGTTCCTCGAGGATTTCAGAGTTTTAAGTAATGAAATAGTAGTTTCTCATCGGAGATTTGTTAGTTTATTAATTTATTACGCTTTGTTTCGTTGAGAAAGCGTGGAAGCTTTTAGAATTTCTTTCTTCAAACGTAGGATTCCGAAATCTTTAAGAGGAAAATTACAGCTATGGAAGACTTTGAGATTTCTTACTTTATTAACTTGTTTCTTAAATTTTGCTTGACACAGTAACGTAACCGGTGAATTTTCTTTATCCACAGTGGTCACTCGAACGAACGACTCTTTCTGCGAGACTTCGTATCATGCTCAGCCGGCACCAGCGGCGGCCGTTTGGCAAGATGGTTACAGCCAGACAGTTTCGTGGATCCCTCGAAATGCGAGGCACTTTACTCAAAGGACGAAATGAAGTGCGGATGCCCGGCCATCGTTACCATACTCACCAGAGACCAGTACGGAGATGTTGTTTTTGTACCCAATTTGAAGGTACAACGTTAATTATTCTCTGTTCGGCAGCAAATAATCCCTCCAACTTTCAGAGCGTTCGCGGCAAACTACGCTAGTCGTTTAGTTACTAACAAACATCGTTTCTGCTTATAATCCACCAGGTGGAAGTGAAGGCAGTACCCATAGACAAGAAAGACTTGGGAGATGCCGACCGTGTTTCCCAACTTGATCCAATGACCTTTGGTGGCCACCCACAACCACCCTTGGACGTTCCTTACGAAGTCACCATCAACAACAAGACCTGTTTCTACGCGATCACCGTCATGAAAGCTTATCAGAACTACTCGTTCGAGGAATTGAGGTTCATGTCACCGGCTCTGAAAAGATCAAGCGAGAGCATGCTGGTCAGACCGAACGGCGATGGGAGTTACAGCGCGACGTGGACGCCGTCGTCAATCGGATGGTACTCTCTCATGGTCACGGTCGATGGATACAATATGGAAGATGTGAGTTCCTTTCAGTTTCACCGTATCGACTTAAAGATAAGTGAAGTAAGTTTCTATTTTACTCTCGTGCACAGTGGATCACAGAGATGCTTTAATTGCTACGATTGCTAACTTTGAACTTTGATTGATGTTCCAAGACTCGTATCAATGAGGATATTAATTAACTGAGCTTAATTGTTTCAACATATATCAGCATCGTCATTTAAAAGAATTTTGAAGTTTGTATTGTAAAATTCCCAAAATCAATAATTAGAAGGGCTCATACGTATGACATACTAATTTTACTTTTCTCTGAACACATTATTTTATCAAAACAATGATAATGATATATATCAAAAATATATATCAGAAAAATAAATGTCATAGAGCTTTCGATAAATATACCTGTGCACTACAAAATAATATAACCTTCTCAAAAGAAAGAGAAAAAGAAAAGAAATATGTGAAATTGTGCAAGGAACGGAGACGAGGATGAAATTCCATAAGGTTCGCAAATTCGTCTTTCAATATTTCTCTTGTTCGTTTTGCAGAAATATAAAGTAGAAGTAAAAGAATCGCCGCAGGGTATGCAACCGCCTACTCAAAACATCGTGAAGAAGCCGCAGCATCAGCCGAGCAGATTGAGAAAATTCGTGGCTAAGAACAGCGCCGGCTTGAGGATCAGAGCGCATCCGTCTCTACAAAGCGAGCAAATTGGCGTCGTTTTGGTTAATGACACCATAGCATTCATAGACGAAGTATGCGATTCTGCTTCTTTCGCGCAGTTTCAATTCTCTCGAACACGTTATTACGTGGGCTTTTATTGAAACGTCCTATCCCCGCGTTTTGTTATTCCGTTTGCCGTAGATTCACAACGACGACGGCGTTTGGCTGCGATTGAACGCGGAGACGATAAAGGAATATTGCAGCAGCAGTCATCTGGAGGCCTGGTGTCTCCAGTATAACCAACATTTAGGGAAAACTTTACTCCTACCCGTCGAAGAGCCCAAGTCGATTTTAGATCAAGTGATCAAAGAAACCATTCTGCGCAAACGACCGGAAACTGTTGACGAGTACGTGAATCAACGAGTATCGGAATCAGCGAGTTTGCCGAGACCTCTGTTTTCGATTTCGTAATCGTGCGATTGTTCGTTTCAGTAAAAGGAAAACGGTGACGTTCGACGGTGGTCGAAACATGGTCGTCGTAAAGTGCGGTGCTTCCGGTCACAATATTAGAAGTAGGCCGGGTTTAAATGCTGCACCGGTAGGGAAACTGGCTCTTGGCAACATGGTCACCATTCAGGAATATGTATGCTCTAGTATTATCCTTTTATACACCTGTTCCTCGATTTATGCGAACTATTTGTTCCGCGCTCAACAGAACCGCAAGCATGGAATAAAATACTGGAGAGAAAATATTGAACACATTTTCAAAAAAAAAAAAAAAAGAATAATAATGATTCTCTGATCGTGCAAAAAGAAAATCTGCGTAAAGCATCGTGTAAATCGAAGAATACGTAATAAGAATTTAACGAATGTACAATTAAACAATGTTTGCCGTGCAGTTTGTCAACAACGAAGGCACCTGGGTACGCATGGACGACGAATCGATGGCGAAGTACTGTTTCCGAAAGGGTCGAGCGCCCGAGGGTGAAGCCTGGTCCCTTGCCGTCAGCAAACACGGCATTACGTACATGAAGATCGAGCAGGACCTGGAGACCGACCCGATGGAGAAAAAACCGGCGACAGCGGACTCGTCCGAATCACCGAATCAGAAAGGTTTCGACTTCTCCGTGCCTTCTGTGAGTCATGAGGGCTTCAATTTCACCGGGCAAAATTTAACACCAGGTACAGCAGAATCTGGAGAGGGTAGTAATACAAATCCATTCGTTTTTGGTTCATACAATCAACACGATTCACCAGGTATTGCGTAAAAGCAATGCGCTCCGGCGAACGTAGTGCGTTGTATTATCTGTTTCTCGTCTTGTGTGCGCTCTAGGAAGCGAGAGGTTCACACCGGAGAGGGCGGACGTTTCGCCAAAGTTCTCCAAGCCGCATTCGAAGGAAAGGGTGGTGAAGGAGAGGGAGCGAGAAGGGGGCGGCGGGAAACTGAGCGTGCTGCAAAAGTGGTTGAGAGGCGACGACAAGTGCCACGGGGAGAAAAGAAGCTCGCCTGGCAGGTGAGCAAAGGCAAACAAGAGGCAAGACGCGCGCAGTTAGACTAGTTTCGTTATATAGTTTTGGCATTTGCAGGGACTTTTCCGAATTTGTCGGAGTGTCCGTGAAGGAGCTGGTGAAAGCGATTGGGGAGAGCCGAGCGAATGGTAACGGGCCCACGCCACCAGAGACACCGAGGAGGTTATCGAGAAGCTCGTCGCCAAAGAATCCCCAAGGTGGGTCACCGCGATTTCAGAGCCCGTCCTCTAGCCCGGTTCCAATACCTGGTACGTATGCGCTATTTACGAGACAAAACGAATATATACTCTACGACAGATCTACTATCGATTTACATTTACTTTTCTCTCTCTCTCTCTCTCTCTCTCTCTTTAACTTGTAATCTCATTATTAATCTCATACATTCATGTGTGTGTCTTACTTCACACTTTTGGCACCATAACCGGTCTGAGGAGGGAATCGTTTCAGAAGCTGAGAGACCCGATACTGATACTTGTAAGATTGCGTATAGCGTCCCGCAGATATATTTTTCTTTCTTACTCTTAATCCGTGAAATGGACGACGATTTAGAGAACCATTAAGTTTGAATAAGTCACACCTCCTTTCTCTCCGATTAATACTAATATCTAGTCGACGAACGAACGACCTTAGGATGTTAAGTATATACAGATCTTTGTTGGATTAGTTATAACAGAATAGTGATGTTGCTCTTAGCTGGGTCCAGTCGGCAGCCAGTTGGTTCTGGTAATTGCCTCTTTCCTCCTGCTGCTCATGCACCAGGTACTCGCTCCTTTCCTTACTCGACACATAATCCTCAGTCTATACAGTTAACAATATAGTGTATAGTGTTCAATGTTGTTCGGTACACGTATCACCTCGAGATACACCTCGATTACTCTTGTCGACTACACACCGTAATAGCACCGTAGATTTCTCTTCTTGTTGATATATAAACACCACGTACGATCCAAATGCATGCAGTATGTTAATCAATGTGTAAAACGAAACTGATCAGTTGTTGCACGTACAAGTACACTTTTACAAGATAGATAGAGATCCGAATAGTGCACATTGAGAGTATACCTATTGAGAGTTTAGCAATAAATCATATAACACGTTACATACGAATTCTATAACTAATAAAAAACTTATCAGGTGGGAGAAGTTTAATAGGAGGGGGAGATAGTATCAGCAGCAGCCCTGTGCTGTGTGGCTCCCCCCGAAGTGTCGGTCTCTCCCCGTTAGGTAAGGATAATAACACACCGTTAATACTCTGTAACTTTACACTAACAGAAATCTAGTTGGCATTCGAACGATTACTTTGCGAGTTACAGTTGCACAGAATACATTGTTCAGATAAATTCATTGAAATTTCAGCCGTTTCATTCACTCACTCACAAAGTCGCACGAAGTTACGTTGCACGAAGTTCTTTGCGAATGTTACATTTTTCATTCTTTTTTTTTCAATATATATACATACTGCCGCTGAAAAGTATCTAGACACTTAGCATTTTTATGAAATCGGTGATATGTTTGATACATAATATTATTGTTAAATAATGTTTATTATTAAATTAATAGTAATATTCTAATAGTATTAAACTGAACAATTTAATTATTTAATTACTAAATGTAAATTTAATCGACAATCTTTTAAGTAAATAAATGTTTATTCGATGCGTCTAACAGTAAGACCACTGTAAAACTAACAAACAGTGAAATTATACCTCTACAGGCATAAGGTGGATGTGTAGATGAGAAGAAGATACAGCTACTTTTTATCATTATTGACGAAATATTTAATAAAGCATGAAATTTATTCAAATTTATCAAAGATTTCATATCTTTTCTCTGATTGTTATAAGAACTAGCAATATGTGTATGTCCACGTACTTTTGAGCGGCAGCGTATATCCATGGTTCACGAAAAGCAAGGTAAACTAAAGACATCCTTGCGTTAGAGAAAAGAATGATTAATTCCAAATATATTGGGAGAAACCAAAATTGTTGTCCACGAAGTCTTTGTCTTTCCTTTTCAAGTTTCTGGCGGAATGATAGACAGCGTGACATCGCAACGACGGGGATCAACGCAAAGCGACACAAGTGCCTTGGTCAGTAGTCTAACGAGGGATCCTTCGCAATCTCCGAGTGCTGTCAGCACAACCGCCAATACTCGTGACCTCTCTCCGAGCCCGAGTTGTAGCTCTTTGCACATGAGGTCCGAGGGTAGTATAGCTAGTCCACCTGATACTCCGAAACAAGAAGCTGGAGTAAGTAAAGAAACACCCTCGTTTATTCTCGTTTAATAAAAGCCACGCCGAACTAAAGCGAGTCATTTGCTTTTGTCAAAGGATTCTCAAGAAAGTCCGAAGAAGGTTTCCCAAGCGCAAACGCAGACGAGTCCGGAGAGCGCGACTACAGCTATGAAGGGACACTTCAGTATCGGTTCCACCGGACCAAAAGACGGGGTGAAGTTAACCAGAAGAGATCACACGAAAGTAGTGAAAACCAGAACGAAACGCACCATGTCTCCAAGCAACACTCAACAGAGCGCGAGCACGAGCCGAACGTTGAATCTGAGCAAAGACAAGGTGAAAGAAGCGATCAGCCCGTCGGTGGCCGAGTGTTTGCGAGCGGTGTTTGCAGCGTTCCTCTGGCACGAAGGGATTGTGCACGACGCGATGGCTTGCGCCAGTTTCCTCAAGTTTCACCCTAGTTTACCGAAGCAGGGCGCGCTTGTCGTGACCAGGCAAACAGTGATACAATCGACGGACAAACAGAAGCAAGAGCAGAAAGCCAGGCAAAGACACTCGGTCGAGGTGATCAACGCTGGCAACTACTTGTATATACAGCCGAGCACCGTCGAAGCTTTGACACGGTCCGCCGCGAATGCCAATGCAAACAGAAATAGAAAGAAACAGAAAACAGTCATCAAAGAGGAGGTCCCGGAAAGCGGGAAGCTGGACTCTTTGCCGGAATTTCAAACGGTCGCGGTGTTGCCGCCGGCTTTGAAGAGTCTTGTGTTCTTGTGGGAGGAACTTAGCACAAATTGCCTTCAGACGATACAACAGCGCTCGGTGTTGCCAAGTCCGATATCGCAGATACAAACGATGAAGTTGGGAAAACGACCGGAGAAACGACCGCGTGAAGATAAACTGAAGGAACGCGAGAAAAAAAGCAGCAGAAAGAAGAAGGAATGGAAGCCAGTCGGCAGAGGAAATGGATCTGAAGTTCTCGGAGGGATAGAACGAGAAACGATTTGCGAACTGTGCGGTTTGATGTTTCCTCATCCGGTAACGTATCATATGAAAATGATGCATCCCGGTTGCGGATGGCACGCAGGAGGGAAAGGCTACAACAGTGGAGGGAACTATTGCATCGGTTGGGCGGGCAATTGCGGCGATGGCGGAGTTGGTGGAAGTTCGTGGTATCTTATCTGTGATACGTGTCGTGACAAATATCTGCGAGCGCGGAAGCTCAAACTCGCGAAAAAGTTCTTGACCGGAATGACGAAAAAGAAGAATGGTTCTTCCAAAATCGTGTCGCCAGTTAGTAGTCCTAACGAAAGCGAGACACATATAATCATGAAGAACAACGCTATGTTTCTCTTAGACTTGGCTAGCGCGTCCGGATTGAACATTCCGAAGCAACAGAGACGGCCATCGCAGACGTTGTCGTCTGTAGCAGAAAATTACAGCCCTCCAGAGGCAGCTGGACCATTTCCACCGACTGGACCCTTTCAGTGTTTGCAAGCTTTAGGGGTTCATCATTCGCAGAGTCACGATGAAAGATACTACGAGGAGACTTTAAGACGTCAGAACGGGCAACAGACTGGCTACGATGG
Source organism: Frieseomelitta varia (assembly GCF_011392965.1). Taxonomy (NCBI): domain Eukaryota; kingdom Metazoa; phylum Arthropoda; class Insecta; order Hymenoptera; family Apidae; genus Frieseomelitta; species Frieseomelitta varia. The sequence continues at coordinate 113,386 of NW_025110474.1, read as the reverse complement.
GGGCAACGTCATGGCTAATACTACGAATGGAAGGGTAGGGAATTTTTTGTTTTTCTTTTCATCTAACATTTAGTTGACTGTTAACTGTGACCACTTATTATTCTGTAGCCTTTGTCGGAATGTCCTAGTGATAATGACAGCGAAAGTGGGAAAGGCCGTGGAATATTCCATCGATCTGTATCGATGTCTACTGGTGCTCCGTGGGCACGAAATTCAAACGATGGTAGAGTTGTCATTATGCGAAAACGAAACAACAGTAGCAGCGAAATGAATACTGGTATGTGAACAACAGAATTGCAGTATTGTATTAATGATACTAAAAGTATTCTTTGTTTCATAGACGCTGGATCGTCTCTTTTATGCTATCCTTCTGCCGCGCTACAGAAGTTAGTACCATCCATGAATCAATCGGCAATTGTCTCGACGAGTCAAGACGAAATTACGAATAACGAAAGAATAGAAATCCTTATGAGACCTGTGATGTTGTTTGTTCTGCAACAACATAATTTGCAACACCTACAACTTGCAATGAAACAAGCATTAAGACGTGCTGCTTGCAGAGTTTACGCGATGCAAGCATTAAATTGGCTTCTAAGAAGTGTAACACAGCCTATGTGCCTCCATGATTTGCTATGGTGGTTCGTTGCCTCTCTGACACCCACAGTGCCGCCTGAAGTTCCAGATGCGACTGATGAAGATAATAAAACCGACAAAAAGGATGACCATGTAAGTATATTGATTTGTTAATACTGATGCTACAATCAAATTTTGTATTGTAGCTTTCTTTTATAATTTCTGTACCATACAGTGAGGAGGAGCTATCAAACTAATTAATTTCTTTCATAAACATAAATAATATTTTATAATTATCATTATATAAATTTTTTTTACAAACGAATGCTTTTATATTTGTATTTTAAATGTATGTAACACGAGTATATTGTCATAGCAGTGCACTTTATTTTTCAGGAAATGATCGGTGTATGCGAGCATCCCCTAAGCGATCTTGTGATAGCAGGTGAAGCTGTTAATCCATTACCAACTGTATTTCATACTTTATTGCAAACTATAGCGGATTTGATGCTTTTACCGCCACCTGGTACGTGTTTTGTACTACCGGCAATATCATCGATATTCTCTATGGAAAATTTTATATTTTAATGGATTAATTCCTAGGTTCCCCTTTGCAACAAGCTGCCATTCGGTGCTGGGGCATCAAGTTTACACCTGCGGATCACATGTTCCTTCACAGAAGTCACGTTTTCAATAATATTAGCAAAATACTCTCCAGATCCGAGGAGGAAGAAGACGTGACAATGAGCATGCATGAAAGCCATCAATCGAATCATTCTCAACAAGTCAGCAGCTGCGTGGAAGTTTTAAAGGATTTAACTTCCGGCGTTGAAATTAAAGCCTCGAGTAGACAAGCTATGATAGGTAGCTTAACTGATAATTCGACGGAAACTTTTTGGGAATCTGGCGACGAAGATCGAAACAAGACCAAGACGATCACCATCATTTGCGTTGCTCATTCTCTTCCCCGGATAGTGTACATTCACATAGACAATTGTCGTGACTTAACGGTGAGTTTCGTCATAAATTCTAACTCTTTCACGAATGTCTTTGTACTCATTATACTTATGTTACAGCACAAAGTGTCTAGTGTTACATTTCAGTCGGGTAATAACGTAGATGAGATGATCAAATTGAGAACTGTGGAGGTTGAAAGTCGATTTGCCGGTTGGATTAACTGTCCGATTACTGGTACATCATATTACATATTCATATTTCAATATAATCGTTGTATTTGTTATTTTACTGTTATTTGTATTTTCAATGTTTGATGTTACTTTATTTTATAGATCCACGCCACGTTATTGTTGGTCTTAAATTGAAAGGTCCAGACAATTCTTTGCGAGTGCGACAAATACGGATGTTAGGTGAAGTCGAAGGTGAATCTTCGAAAATCGGCAAACATTTGAGTGCACAGACGATTCAGCAAAGAAATTGCGAAGCAGAGACGTTAAAAGTGTTCCGTTTAATTACATCTCAAGTGCGTTAATTACGTACCATATGTAATTTATATATTTTAAAAAATTAATTTATGCTTTTTTGTTCGTCAGGTGTTTGGCAAGCTTATACAAGGTGAACAACAGCAACAGCAAACAGATACTACGGAAGGAACTAACGAAGACTTGGAGGATAGTAATGATCTTCGCGAGCACATGGTCGGAATTTTATTCAGCAGAAACAATTTGACACATTTACAAAAACAAGTTTGTACACATATTGTTCAAGCAATTCAAAAAGAAGCTATTCGGCTGCGAGAAGAATGGGAAGCGCTATTATGCTCTCCAACTCCTGCTAACAGTTTGTTGAGCGATAACAGTGATCTGCCTAAAGCAGCTGATACGTATTGCTTTGAAATGCTATCCATGGTGCTTGCCTTAAGTGGTAGTTCGGTAGGACAGTATTATCTGTCACATCAGTACGGATTATTGAAAGATTTGTTGAGTTTGTTACATACTGGATCGGCAAGAGTGCAACGTCAAGTATGTAATTCGTTTCTTCTACATCCCAATATTTACGTTTGCATTATGTCTTTTAATATTATGTTTAATCATTTAGGTAACAGCTTTGCTGAAGAGAATTTTACCAGAAATTAAGCCAGAAATACTAGCTAGTGTCATCAATGTCAAACGATTACCACCGACTGATTTTAGTATTATATCCGCGGCAAATAATGATTTTTCACAGAGTGCTGAATTTGACGAACATTCCCCAGGAATTCTCGACGTATTCTTAAGTTGTATTGCTAAGGCGCTGTCAGTTCAAGTTAAAGTAAAGGGAAGAGAAAACGGTAAAGCTTTGCAGACTGTTTCGTTAGCTACCAGTATTCATCCAAAAAGTCAAGTCGGAGCAAGATGGTGGTTAAGAGGATGTATGACTCGAAAATTAGCAGAAGTGATTATTCAACTTTTGAAAGATATGGCATCGGTACGTATTAAACGGTTTACCGGTGAAATATTCAGCTCAATATTTATTATTTTATTTTTTCGCAGGGAAAATTATCAGAAGCTTGGGCGTCAGTGACGAAAGCAGCAATAGCGGAAAATATTCTAAATCTTACCAGATTGGATGAAAAGAGCCGTGACCCAACTGAATGTCTGAAAACTCCAACACTGTGGCTTGCTCTCTCTTCCTTGTGTGTATTGGATTCCGATCATGTTGAGAGATTGTCCTCTGGTCAATGGAGTGGTACTGAGGGACAACCACCACCACCTAGGGTAAGAGTATTGAAACAATCTTTAATAAATTGAATATTTAATATATGTATATACACTATTAATGATAAAATATACACAATGTATTTAATATTTCTTTAGCCAACATGCAGTAATCACGATGACGGCGAAACAACAGCAATCATTCAATGCAATGTATGTGGAAACTTATGCGCAGAATGTGATAGAATTTTGCATTTACATAGAAGAACACGAATGCACATAAGACAAGTTTGCAAAGAGGAGGAAGAAGCGATACGCGTAGATCTTCACGAAGGTTGTGGCCGCACGAAATTATTTTGGATTTTGGCTCTAGCTGATAGTAGAACGTTAAAAGCCTTAGTAGAATTTCGAGACGGATCTCCTAGGAAACCTGTTGGTGCTACGTCTGGAATTTGTCGATTTTGTGGTACTACTGGTAATACAGGTTTGCTGGCAGTAGGAAACATATGTGCAGATCACGATTGTCAGGAACACGGTAAAAATGCGTGCAGCAAAGTACACGTATGCGGACACATCTGCGGAGGTGTTCGGAACGAGAGTAGTTGTCTACCCTGTCTACATAGATGTCTACCAGGCAGTGATTTGAAGCAAGATGCTGACGACATGTGCATGATTTGCTTTACCGAAGCTTTGTCTGCTGCGCCTGCGATTCAGTTACAATGTGGTCACGTTTTCCATTTGCATTGCTGTAGACATGTTTTAATGAAGAGATGGGTGGGACCTAGAATAACTTTTGGATTCTCTCTTTGCCCAATTTGTAAAGTTCCGATGGAACATCCTACTTTAGCTGATCAATTGACTAGTATAAAGGAACTTTATGAAGATGTTAGAAGAAAGGCTTTAATGCGACTAGAATACGAAGGATTGCACAAGTGCGTACAAGTTATTTATACCGAATGTTGGATAGTAGATAGAAGAATATCTAGGATTACATTTCTACACGATTATTAATTATTATAGGGCGGAAGCAACATTTGGAGGAAGATATCAGCAAGATCCTGCTGCATATGCAATGGAACGTTATGCATATTATGTCTGTTACAAGTGTCAAAAGGCCTATTATGGTGGCGAAGCACGATGCGATGCGCAAGTAGGCGGAGAAACGTTTGATCCCACAGAATTAGTGTGTGGAGGTTGCAGCGACGTGGCAAGGGCTCAGATGTGTCCGAAGCACGGAGCAGACTTCCTAGAGTATAAGTGTCGTTATTGTTGCTCGGTGGCAGTCTTCTTTTGCTTTGGAACTACACACTTCTGTAACCCCTGCCACGACGACTTTCAACGAGTCACCACCATTCCAAAAGGCGAATTGCCTTCCTGTCCTGCTGGTAAGTCTTTGAACACAATATAATTTTATTGCATAGTTTGTGTTACAAATATCATATAAATTTTATCAGGACCTAAAGCAAAACAGCTTGAAGGGGACGAATGTCCATTACACGTAAAACATCCACCGACGGGAGAAGAATTCGCGCTTGGCTGTGGCATTTGTCGCAATGCGCATACTTTCTAAAAATCTACAAAAATACCATTACGATTCGGCACGATGAAAGTGGTTCTTGAAACTTTGTTGAACCTTATCGATGGCAGTATATATTCATATGACTAACCGGGTACATAGTTTGGTATAAGCATCCTCATAATTATGAATACGTGTCTCTAAGTGCTATGTGTATATTGATTTTTAAGAATTCTTATAATGATCGCAAAAGTGGAATTGATGCAATATAGCGATGCAAGGGAAATCAAATAGACAAAACTGAATCTAGCTACAATCATAAGTGAAGATCCAATGACGCGCGAAACTATAATATTTGTTAAGTATTACGTAAGTTGTTTTTATCGGTGATTATAGAAATTCTTGAAATGTGTAGACGCGGAAGAAAAAGAGCGTGTGTGCACATTAAACTTCCATGCAAAGCTAATTAAGAGAAGCTTGCACACGTGCATAAGTCATACAAAGTGTAGTGATGTTTTGGTAAAGTATTCTAGGTATAAGATAATGTTTAAAATAATATATAAATAAAAATAATATAATTCTCTACGCTAAAAAAGAAGTATTTAATTATTATCGGCAATGATCCTAATAAATTGTGTACGTAGGTAATTATGTATGTGAAGGAAGTGTGTTATTTAAAAATGCGAATTCAATTCCGAAGAATACATAAATCAAATAGGAAGAAAGAAAAAAACAGTCGAGATCCGAATGAATAATTACGATCTGTGCTATATACGTTAACATTTGCATTATTTAGTATAGTCGCGAACTTTGCATTTATCATGTTTTACATTTTTCTTTGTTTTTATACTTTTCCAAAGGAACGTGCTCTCATATCGCAATTATTTATTTATTGAAACGAATCATTGTACTACGTGCTGTTTGCGAAATGTTTCAGAATCATTGTTTATATTCATATGGAAATGAAATGTGTGAACGATAATTGCCAAGTGTCGATTGTTGTTATTTGTGTTTTGACTTAGTACAGATTAAATGAAAGTAATGATCGTGACAAAAGATATAGTTTTTATTACTCACCTCTAATTTCGTGGCGAACGTGAACGGCCGTTATTCGAACATGGCGTCGGGATGATTCGAGAATCAAAATCAGCGCACTTTTCGACTGCCGACTGATCGATCCAAGATGGCGGCGAGCAACAGCGCCCCAATACGGCAGTTTGCCTTAAGCAGTGCGAGGTGTAACGTGTGTGTGTGCGCGCGATCCTGACGTTTTTCGCCTTGATCAACGGTAAGTAGCCTTTATTTACGAGTCGTGCAACAATAGTTATATAATTTCCGAGTCGCGTGAGTTATGTATACTCATCCATTGAACGGCTTTTGGCGGGAAACGTGTGCTTTCTGGTGGGAAACAGATCGAGCAAGCGCTTAGTTGGAGATGATCTCCTACGCACGTTCGTGCCATCCTGCTAGCACTACTGTCAACTCGCTATGTTTATTTTTACCACGAATTGAAGCCAATTACAAGCCGGGCGACGGCTTAATTGAACGAAATTACACAAGTTCTTCCTTCAAACGAGTACTTTCCAGTCACGATTTACGTGAATTTCAACATGTACCGATCGATTCTTCGCGAGAACTTTTGAGAAAAGCAACAGACAGATCAACTGTGTGCAGACAATGTTCTTACGCGCATAGATTGCTCCATTGACTCACATTCCCGGAATATTTCATCAAAATTAGATTCTAGGGCCGCAGAATCTTCTGCCAAGTTGTCGTCTGCTGTGTCGATACTTAACCTCACTTTGTTCACTTAACACGAAGTGCCCGTCAAGTTATAGACATAGACGCGTTCGAGGCTAAGTGGTCCTTGAATTCGGGCAGTCGATATTGTCTATAGATTGCAATGTCTTTCAGTTTCGTCGTCTAAAACGTTAGAAACGATAGAGCTTTGATTCGGAACTCGTATTCGCGAGCGTCTCTTAAATTCGTCCAAAAATATCCAGTGAGCGACGGAGAGAGTCCAGTGCGTTTCAAAATTTTAATATTAACCAACACGTCCGATGAATCACAATTGAGATCAATGTCGTAAGTGAAATTCCTGCGATAGATTACTGTTTCGCGTGGTGGATACAAATGAGGTGAACCGTGAGGCATGTTTTGTTTTTGCCTATGTGACCCAACTATCAATAAAAATATATGAGTCGAACGAGGAAACCATTGACCTCTTTGTATACCGAATGTGTTCATACTCGAACATGTCCTGACACGATTTGACGCGTTCGTATCAAAACAGCCGGTCGCTACGACGACCATGGCATTCCAGTTGGAAATACGCTACGGTGAGAAACGTTTAGATTCACGTGAAACTGGTTTTAAACACGTGTGCACCACGCGGTCTAATGCATTTCACGCATTCGAGCGTCGAGCACGCGCCTGTCGCTCACGTTGCAAGTCGTTCTACGCACACAATCATCCGACAAAGTGCACTTTGTCGGCGACAATGAATGACTCGTTCCCGTCTGCTTCCGTTTTCTCTGGAAATGGCATTACTCGCGCCTGTGAGCCAGCTGGAGATCCGTAAGTAACCACAGATTACTTTATAGCGTTTCATTGCTTTTATTTCATTCAATGTAGCTACACTCCTATAATTTTTCTTTTTCTTTCGTATATATATGTATGTCCTTCTATATGTCTGTTCATTCAATCTCACATTGATCATTACGTTCTTTATGATCGAATGAAAGTGCTATTCAAGAGTCACATTCGCGTTCAATTAATCTGATGACCCGCGTTTTATGAAATCCGAATGCCAGTGGTCGATGGTCAACACGACAGTAATCTCTATGATTACTGCGCGGCTTGGAACACCATTACGATCGAAGTTAATATCACCGGTACCCTGGAAAACCAGTTTCAATAAGAATTCATCTTGTCCCGTTATTTTTACTGAATCGTATGCATTGCATCAGTGCCATATGTCGTGGCCGATACATGCAAGATGTGCCGAAAACTTACGTAGAACTTTCTTCGTTTTTCACCGAAATCGTCGTTAAATTTGAACATTATTAAACACACGTTTGCCGTGGATTTTAATTTATCTGATTATACGATGAGTTTAAGACAGTATTTATTGAACATTTTTTCTTTCCTTATTTTACGTACGGGGTAATCATTTGCATGTGCCAAAAGGTATTATTTTTTTTATCTTTAATTAACATGCAAATATTTTAGATTAAAAGTTTTAAATTAAACGTGTGTCGTTTTTTAGTACATTACGTGTCTTCCGGGTACACGAGAGATTTTTAAAATTCTTATATAAGAAATAAAAAAAGAAGCAAGCGCGTTTGATAATTTCTTAGAATGATTAAAACAAGATGAATGTTAGCGACAAAAATATTTTATCAATAGTATAAATTTATTGTGCTTCCAATGCAGTTTTATTGTAACAATATTTTCTAGAAATTAAATATTCCTACGCACAGGCCAAATGTGTAAATATCGCGTGATAGTCGACGTATAAATTAACTAAATTATCAAGCCCGTTCCTGCTGCCAATCTTTCCATCTTCATCACTATTTCTTATATCAAATTCCAACTGTCTAAAATTATTCATTCGCAATTCTACACGAGAATATTCTCTTTGCACATCGCGTATCACATACACCGTTCTTACCTTCAAGATTAACGTCTATTTTAATTAAACACTTCCTATATTCCTCCAAGTCTCTAACGGCTCGGATCTATGAGCTTGCGTGTTCGTCTAATCACACAGCATACATTATGCTTCATCCGATCAGATAGACAAACCGTCATATAATTTTCATTCTTAATTAGAAATTTCCATGACCTGATTTGGCGTGGATTAATCGTGAAATTCTATTTATTTAGTTGACGAAATTGTTGAAGCTTCATCTTTGTTACCGAATCAATTGAATATTTCGATTAATGATGCTAATCAATGATGCTTCCGTCGCGAGGAAGCATTTTTATTCCTCAATAGAGGCTCTATGTATCCATAGATTCGTTCGGAATTTTTGAACGCGTTCCTTTTTTCTTTTGCCTTTTTACCCTCGTCGCGTTAGAAAGTTGAAAACGCGCCATTAACGCATCGTTGGACATTTCGAGTGCATTAATTGGATGCGTGTCGTCCACAGTGAAATGAATGGGTCGAGATAAAGAGCGATTCGAGGAAAAAATGGTACAAGAGGGAGATAGAATTGCAGATAGGTAAACAGGGTACATCAAATAGATATAATTGTTTCATAGAAAAATCTGTAGAATTGTGTCTGTATGTATAATTTCAAACTAAAATATATTTTAGCTATAAAAGCTTGTGGAAATTGCTAACAAAATCTTTTGTAGATATATGAGGCTACCAAAAGAAAATTCAAAATTAATAACTTTTAACTAATGTATTAGATATTTTTGTATTAATAACAGTCATCTGTTCGTTATAAAATTAATAACTTTTGTATTAAATATTTTTGTACTAATAACAGTCATCTGTTCGTTATAAAATTAATAACTTTAGATATTTTTATATTAATAACAGTCATCTGTTCGTTATAAAATTAGAGATTATTTCATGCTATTTGGTTTTTAAATTCTTTTTTTGTCAATCACCGTACACTGTCGCTTAAAAATTTGGAGTATCCTTTATTTTGTGGACGGAACAAACTTTTCTAAAAATATTTTTCTGAGGAATAAGAATTTTATAATTACAACTTTGGTCTCTAAATATAAATAACAAAAATAATACGAATAAAATTTTTATTTACTTGAGTGTTATTTTTTTTCTTTTTTTAAATCTTAATGCTCTAATTTTTTGAATGTATACATTACTTTGTAATAATATAAATAGATATAACAATATAATAAGGTATACTTATATTGTTTTTGGAGAAATAATAATATAAATTTGGTCAAACCACAGAGAAATAAATAGGAGTCACCATGAATTTTAATTGAAACAAAATAAAAATCTCATAAAATTATATAGAAGCTCATAAAATTACTTAAATTAAGATTACCATCGGGAATCTTTTAACCACGAATTCCTCGATGTCAGGCATGCTCGGAAAGAAACGTGATATCTCAAAATATTTCAATTCTAAAAAAAAAAAAAGAAAAACGAAAAAAAAGAGCAGAGGCCGAATACAAAAAAAAAAAAACCGGGCAGTTTCAGAGGCCGAATTTCAATGAGAAACGAGTTCGTCGAAATGAACTTTCGATCGCGAATTAATTCCGTTTTAGGTTCGTTGGAGAGAAACTCACCGTTGGATTTGGTTAACGGATTCGGTATGCAGGTTATATCGAGTGGATTGTTCGAGGGCTCAATTGAAGCGGTATCACTCGGCAGGATCGCAGACGTGTATTTAAATCTCGAGAGTTTCATCGTATTCAGACTGTGACAGCGCACGGCATATTGTAATTGCGTTAATTCTCCGTCAACGCGTGCGCTCTCATTACCAAGATTAACGGCCTTTTAATTGCGCTGGAAGGTATTTAAGGTCGCGTCCGCCGGTCTGGTCTCCTTCCGACAAGCTTAATCGCCCTTTTCTGCCGCTACACGCTTCCCTCCTCTTCTCCTCTGTTCCGTCGACCTCCACGTATGCAACAATCTCCGCGATTCCGACGTTCAAAGAAACCTGGCAAACGTATCCACGTGGAAAATTGTTGAAATTTTCATCCCAGATGAACACGATTGTCGGCAGTTTCAAACGAACATGCACGCAATTAGTCTACCTTCGAGGAGGAACGAAAGAAAGGATTCGATAAGAGACCCAATAACGAGCGACAAAAATTCGCGAGTTTCAAATACCGTGCGTTGGACACCAGCGGGTTTTTAAATATCGGGTTTTTACATTCGTTGTCATTTCGAACCGGTTGAAAACGACAAGCGACGTGTCGTGACCCGCGAACAGTGTCCTCGAGCATCGAGCGGACCTCGCAAGCCAAGATCAAGGCCGGATACCGATCGTGGTGAAACTCGCCAATGATTCGCGGCGCGAGCGCAAAATTCGCGCGGATACCGCGGCCGAAGCGGCACTGTGCGCCCGTCAAATAGATAGAAAGAGAGAAAGCTCGGAAAGACTCGCTCACGCGTGCACACAGGTGCGTGGAGCCAAGGTGAATGTGCCTTGAACGCCGTCGAGCACCTCAGTCGTATCTTCTTCCTCCTTCCATCAACACTGCAGAGTAGACGGTGCATCGGTGGCTCTGCGTGCTCGCGTGCCGTGTTCTCCGACACGACGTTGTTGCTCGCTTCACGGATCACCCTTTGATCAGACCAACCACCGGGAACGCTTGTTGCATCTACCGAACCTGTCAAACAATCCAAGTCTGAAAGAAACCTGGGATCGAAGAGCAAAAGAGAATTACTCGTAGCGAACTGCCCTTTGAAAGCGCGATTCAGCTTCGAGACCGTTCCTCGCGATCGTTTTATATTTAGGGGGATCGACGCGTTTTTGTGGAAGCACGGAATACTTTCGTGACTCGAGGATTCTCGACGAACGGGCACTCGAAACGATAAATTTCACGCGCCAGGAGATCTACGTTGGCAGTGTAACTCTATCGAGATTTCGAGATACTCCATCGAGTTCGAGAGATACGTGTTAGTTTTAGGCGACGAACGTTCATTGGAAATGACGTTCGCCGCACATAGTCGTGCATTTCTGCGAGACAAGTATCTCGGATTGCTAGACAGTTTCGTGACAGAGACGGGGAAGTAGTTGGTAACTGACCTAGGGTCGCGCAGCTTGATGAATATTGAGTGACGAGTTGATTCGTTGGAACGCTCGTGAACATCAGCTCTTCGCTGCTTCACGAGCTAATCTTTCGCGCGCTGTTAATTAACGGCATCGTTAGCCCTTCGTTTCCATGCCGGCTACGCGAACTTCCGTGTAAATGTGTCTCGGAAACGATGATTGATAACGCTCTCGGACGCTGAAATCTGTCAGTGTTTGCCTTGCAAATTGAAAACGAGGATCCACGAGTGGATTCTGAAACTCAATGCGTTCTTCCTCGATTTTTCATTCGGAAGTGATAGTGGATACTGTCTGTCGGTGTCTGGAAACAAGATTTTCGAAATAGAAACACTTGGTCAGCGACGAGATATGGGAGAGGAGCTTTACCATGGTCGTCGTGGCTTCATCGGCGATCACTGTGGTTGAGGATTTTTCCAAAGACACCTTAGGAAGGTACAGTATCATTTGTCTTTCTTCAAATGGAATATTTCAAATATTTTTCAACAGTATTTCATCTCCTTTCCCTCTTTAACTCCGCTTTCAGACATTTTCGATCGAATTACATATATTTTTCTAATGTTAAAAAGTGTCTCATTGTTTGAACAAAATACGAAGAAATTCTGATTAGTACGGATGACTTCTTAAAATTGTATTTTATGTTAAACATTTTCTCAGAATTTCTTTCTGTACGTTAAACAGAGTATAAGATAAAAATATGAGAATTTGTAGATCGTGTTAAATACGACTTAATTAGTAGGCTTATGCTTTTCAGTCAAGTTTTCGAAAAATGCACGAAAGTGCTCGACGCTATTAGAAACGTCAGCGTAGCTAACATAATCGTTCGTACAAACCGTAGAGCCATAACGCACGAACGTTTTTAGTTAAGTTTTGCTTGAGTTACGCCGAATTACGCTAACTTCCTCCCCTTTAACTCGATAGATGCACGAAATCTAACGGACAGACTGAAAGAAGCTGCGCTTCGACGTTACGTAGGGGTTTCACGGTGTTGCACCGCAAGAAACGACATTATTTCACGGTATTGTTGCCGCGTCGCGCGAACAATTTCGTTCAAACGACTTCCAGGCAACTGTGGTCTAACCGATTTAAATTTATCGTCGGTAGAAAAACAGCGTTGCACTCGAGAGCATTCCATCTCGCGCGAAGTTGTTTTTGTCGTGTACGAGTTTGCCTGAAGTATAGCACACCGGATTGCAAAATATTCGGCTGGAGTGAGACTTTTTTAAAATTTCTGGAATTTCACGGAAAATTAGAGTTGTTTTTTTTTGGTGAAAATAATTAAATCTGATAGTAAACTTGTATACATTTTAAAAGTGAGGTTTATCGTAGAGATGACATGAAGAATCGAATTGTTTAATGGCTTGAATACGTGTTACTTGGTCTCATGGATTCTCTAGGCACTTGTATCGAACGTAATGGATAATATTTTAAATACTCTTTAAATTAAACATCAATTTTCAGCTTTAACTCACTTGAAATAGCCTCATTTGGATAAAAGATTGTACAGTCCGAATATCCACGCGTTTTCATCCTTCGAAATTCGAACAAAAGTAACGCGGACGAACGCTTTTTAGGTCGGTGAAATTCAACGAATCTTTCTCTCCGTACAGTCGCTGGTACAACGATCGAAAGTACATTCGATCGTACTGTTTAATCACGATCTCACTTGAAATCTTGCAGACGAAGGTCGCCACGAACTTGGCCTCGTTCTTCGAAATCGTTCGTCTGTTTCTTTCTTGGTTCTCGTTTGTCTGTACACACCTATAAAACCTTCCTCGTTTATCGGTGTGTCGCTCAACCAAGAAACACCGGATAGGACTCCGAAATATCGATCTCCGGTTGATTCGACTTTCCAAGTGCCTATTTATTTAATTGCCTACCTCTCACGAAATCGGCGAGTAACGGTGGATACGTAATCTGTCGATTCTTTTTTTTTTTCGCATTTGTCAGTGGAAATCCATTCGGTACGTGGAAACATGTGAGTTATCGCCGGTCAGTTATGCGATATCGCTATGTTTTATAAGCATGGTGTAGTTCTCGTAAGATTTATATTCTCATTACGTGATATTGAAACGTTTTACAAGCGAATTTTTTTTTTATTTTTCTTTGAGCATGTGCCTATTTTGTACGCGCAAAATCTTTACATATTTTTAGCAGATGCAAGAATTAGAGTATAGAGGTCAAATCTCTAGGGTACAAACAGATGAAAAATAGGTTATGTTTACAGTGGATGTATGATTGTAATGAACTATTGTTCTGGCGATTGAAACATCTGAAAAACGATGTATACTCATAAGAATCTACAAATAACGTTTCTCATTTTTACAGAAAGAGCATGTTTCCTCTGTAAACTTTTCAAAATATTGTGCAATACTTTTGTATAAATTATTTAATTTACTGAAATTTTAAATTTTAAATCTCAAGAAGTTTCATTTCACCGTAGCTATTTTTTTGAAGACTCACTTCTTTGAACCTGATAGATTGTCATTTTCAATTGTGCCAGTCGAATTCTCTCGTTTGATTCTAAAATTAAAATTAAAATCAGAAATGGTGTCTCATTCTTGTGAAATTCATACACTCCTTTGTAAGTATAGTTCCACGATTTTTGTCGAGGCACCGGTTGCTAAGAACGAGCAAGATAGAGCTATTTGTTCAATACGAATCGCGTCGATACGCGTGTTTACGGGAAATCAGTATACACGAAACACTGCGACAATGAATCATTGATAAAACACACGATTGTTTGTTTGACGATTACATGTACTAGATTAAGTCACAGTGTCTGCCGTGCGCGATGATTTCTCAATTTTATATCATAATTTCATGCAATCTATTATCAGCATCGTGAATAATTTCAACGTCAGTCGCGGGAAGGTAATAAATTACAGTCGAAGAAGGATTCAGTTATATCAAAACGGTATGACTTGTTGAATTCTTGTTATTGATTTTTTGATATTTAAACTCATGAACGTATATTAATAATTCACAATGATTTTCCAAGATTGGAATATATACTTCATTGTTATCAGTAGATTACGAAGGTAAAAAATTGGAAGTAGAATGTATATAATAAAAATGTTTGTTTTTTAAAAAAGGATTTCGATTCGTTAAGAATTTATTGGAAATTTAATTCATTTATATTATCAAATTCTATCTTTCAATTTTATTTTTTAATTTTATTTTCATTACATATATATATTGGCTTGATCATCATTTCTTCCATCTAGATTTGTTAATTTTATAAAATTCAAAGATATTTATAATATTTCGATAAATTATTGCTCTTAATCATCTTCAAAATGAATAGAAAATCAGAGATAGTTTTGACTTTCTGAGTCGAGGAACTTGGATAAAAATTTCCAAGTCGCAATTTTATTTCGTTGCCTTTTACTCGAGTAACGGTATAAAATAAAAGAAAAAATGAATCGGAAGTGATACAGGTATAACGATCATTCTGCAATCTATTGATATTCCGAGCTGTATCCGGCACAGAAACAATTTCCTGTCCGCTTGTCTCGTCCCATCCTTGTTCACGATTTTCCATCAGGAGGCGCGAGTTGCTGCGTGGTGTACTTTGATATTGAAAGGGGAAATGTCGAAGATGAGAAGAAATCGACGTAATGGATGAAAGCACATGGTCAATTAAAGGAAGCAGACAGTCCGAAATGAACGTTGATCTGCGAAGCATTGTAGCATTGAAGCCCAATAGGATGCCATGTAAATGGCAGTACAGTCAAAAAGAAGATAATTACACGTGAAAATATAAGTCGAGAAGAAAGAACAAAATTCCCTTCGTTCTGGAAAAGATTGAATTTGAAGAATTGTCACTAGACTTCTATGCAGATCCATACTTTTTTCCGAACACAATTAAATTTTCATCCTGTGTCGATTACGTATTCTCGAACTCAATTTTCTAGGAAACAAAGTCTTAAATGAAGAAATGTAACCTTTCTTCTTCGACTTACTTTTACATGACATCCTGTATATATATTTACATTGTCCTCTTTCGATTTCATTTCTTCATAATAATTTATAACATTAGATCGAACAATTGAGAATAAATGTTCAAACACAGTCGTGTACTGAAACTTTTATAAAAGTAATTAGTTTAAACTTTTGGTTCCTGGGTTTTGTTCGCTCAGTAAGTGAACACTGACAACTTTCATTTGTCTCGTTTGCTTTCATTATTAACACGTCTGATTCGATTCTCTCGTTCGATTCAATGTCTCCTGTTGAGGAGAATGTACATAAAGAGTGAGAAATATAGTCTCCTCTCGTTCATTAATATTTCAGTATTTCAATCGAGTTTCTTTATTAAGATGCTTCGAAACCAATGAGGATTTTCTATTGTATAATTGTTTGTCACGTGTTTTAATTGTTGAAACAACGATCAGTGACAGATAAATTATCAAACGCGTTTCTGTAAGAAATTGGCTCGAGAAAAGTCCCCTTTGCTTATTAATCAGTCTCACTTTCATCGTAAAACTGCCGTCGACAGCTGGTCGCGAATAATTTCCTTACCCTCGCGCATCCATAATCGCATCGCATTGTTTAATGCCGAAGATTAATGTATAAAATTTGCATCAGAGAAATTAAAGGAAATTTATAAGCTTTACGAAAAAATCTAGAAAATTTCTATGAAAAATTAGAGCTCTCATCGGAGAAACGAAGATGCAAAGAATAGGAAAGAAAAATAGTTTATTTGTATATTTCCCGAAAAAATCGTTCAATTCTCCAGAAATAGAAATTTGTAAATCCATAAAACTTCCACGGAGAATTACCAATAGGTCATTTTGACCACTCTGGTAGCTCTAACGTTGAAAGCGCACAGGTGCAGGTTGTAAAAGGTCGCCGAGCGTAATCGAGCGAATAATGATACGAGCGCGGTTGCTACTCTCCACCTTTGCTCCTACCTTGATTCGAACTATTCCGCAAAAGCTGCATTCAAGGGGGAATACCGAGGAAAGAATACAAGAAGTCGCAATGTATATCTATATATTTCTTAATCTAACGGAAGTTGGCTGCGAGCAATGGAGTTTAGCGCGTAGGTGAAGGTCAAAGAAAGGTCGGAGAGACCGGTACACCATGTGAGAAACATGGTCTCATGGCTAACGATGCTTCTTCTTAGAATTCTCAGCACTATTGTAAGGGTTCGTAAACCTAATCCAAACCATGCTCAATTGGAAGATGACAAGTCAACTCGTCGATGGAAAATTGGCAAATCTTCAAAGTAATGTGACGAGTTGAACGTATGTATCTTGAACGCTGGCAAAGTATTTTCTAGTTAACTCGTTATCTTCCAAGAAGATTAAATCACGTTTATCACCATGTTGAAAGTTGTAGACGTGTCTCTACATTGGTAACTGATAGTTCCATCAAGACTGTTGGAATCGACCGTTCTTTCACCGAAAGGGGGAGGACAGGGGAAGTAAAAGGCGAAACGCTTTGAAACATCGTCCAGAGAGGAGGAAATTACATCAGGAAGCTCGTCGAGTTTGGTTAACTCTGCTCTCCTGAATTCTCAGTTTGCCCAGGATAATTAATGCCAAAAATCCGGCAAACTGAAAGCTAGTGTTTCTGTCATCTCGAGCTGGAAATATACACAACTCTAGACGTGTACTGAGTAGCGTAATAAGCTCATGCAGCGATACGTGTTACGTATTTAGTCGTAGAGATTAGATAGTACACGCGGAATAGGTTTTCAGAAAACTTAGGAATCATCTCTTTGATTTATTAAGATTTAAAGGATGAGTACACTTCTGTGTATCACACAGACGATGCTATTGGCTAATTTATTTTCATTCTTTATTTTCATTCTGGGTTCACCAAAATGTCGATGGTCTTGGTTGGAACTTTGCTCGTCAGTTATTTGATTAGTTGGTTAAAGCGATCAATTTATAATTTAATTTAACTGTTTAAAATTCTTTTAATTTTTTAGTTTGCAACATTCTTAGAGATTCGTATGTTTGATCTCTTTCGTATTAAATGTTTCTTGCTTTCTGTATTTTAATTTCTTTGATACACAAATTTCACACTTTGGTCGCCAGTAGTTTTTTTAACGTTAAGTTTCTACCTTTACGTCGATTGATAAATGGCAGTTTCGATTCTCTTTGTTTAGTGGAACTTCTGCAAGTTAGTTCAAAACTGTTATTACGTTTCGCGGTGTACATATTACTGTTCTCGGTGATTCGTTGTTTAATCACTTTTCTCGCAGGTGAACGACACGCGGAGAGATTAATATCCCTGACGAAATGAAAGTCGACGATGGTAAATGTTCTTTTGGTGTCCATGAATGGCGAGCATGAATAAAACATGCTCGTCACTCGGAAACAAAGTTGTAGAGGGAATGGTTCGAGAGGAAGTCGATACGTTTTCGGAGCACGTATTTTGTACGTCGAATAATCTGATTTTTTAGATCAGATGGTACTTCCTGGGTGTGTATGGGGCCAAGCTTACTCTGTATATCTCGCGCATTTTTGTTTATGCACTATTATCCAGTGTTTTTCTCGCTTTTTTTGTTTTTAATCCTCTGTTTCATCGTGTAACTTGTAACTTATCTTAGTTACATAAGTTTTATTTTATATCAAATAACTTTTCTGTAACGATTGCATTTTAAATTGGAGCACACAGTTATAATTTTAAAAATATAATATAAAGGATACATTAGTAAAAAAATTATTTTACGCATGAAATAATAAGGCAAGGTGGTTTGTTGTTTCTTTCACAAGATGAAAGAATGATGTAGAAATTTTATTCCCCAAAATAATTTTTTTTTCATTTTAATGAATTTTTTTAAGCTAATATTTACTGTAATTTTACAAGACAGTGAAGAAAGCTCTTTCGCGAAAGAAAAGAAAAATCATCACAAATTCATTAAAACAGAGATACTTAATTATTTTTCGCGAAAAAAATTTCGTTTCATATTTCTGCGTCATTTCATACTGTCATCGAAACAAACGACGAAAATTTTCTTGGTTACTCAATTTTACAGCAGGCGTCATATTTTCTGACATGTACATTCTGTGCATTCTCAGCATATTCACGAAAACTCGCAGTTTTACTGATAATCTTTCATTCCTGTACAAAATACTACTTATACAGAATCAGTCTCGAAACTGCTATCGCGATATCACATTTTCTTCCTTATTATCGAAGATTACAGTAATTGGACGATAATTCGCGATTCCCTGTTTCTGTACGTCACGCTGCGAATAAAATTGGAAATTGTATCGAGCATGAATCGCGCGTCAGGCTGCAATGTTTTATCGTTGCTCCTTATTTATGGTCGTAAGCCCCCCTCCCATGACAGTATAATTTCACACTGGTGGAATTTCGATGTTTCCACCGAGAGAAATGTTATTTATATCGAAGATGAGACTGCAATATCCTTTGGTTACTGTGTGCCACAGGAATGCAATGCCGATTGTCGCGAAATGATTGTCGACCGCCGTTTAAATCCTCTTTTAAAAATGAAAACGGGGCTACGTTGCGTACGTGCGCATTGGCATACAACATTACGTTCATACGTTGAACTGTGTAACTTTGTTGTCCCTCGTAAACATTGAAATCGTACGCAGGAGAAATTCTCTTGTCACGCGCGTTACAATTCGTGTTTAACGCGTCGCGATTGATGTTTTCACACTGTTGTTTTCGTTACGTATGTTGCGCTTGTCACGTATATAAATTTTGAAATTTCAATTGAACTCTAACATATTATATGGCTTTTTATACAAATTATTAAAAATTAATATTTTGAGTAATAGTTTAAAATCTAAAAATTTGTTTCTCGATGATTAAACGGGAACATTATAACCTTGATAATCAGTGTTTCGTTGTGCAACTCGTGTTGATAAAATTTTAGAATGTTTCATCTGATACACACGATGTACCTTATAAAATTTGTCTGTATATATTCGAACGCTTTCGTGAGCTTGTGTGTTCCACATAAAACGAAACCTGAATATCCTTAATTTTCTAATTTTCTAATTAATTTAATTAATACTCCCGTAACTATTCGTCGGAGACTTTGATTACATGTTAAACCTCTTGGAGCTCTTACATTTCGTTTCGCGTTTTGGCTTTCTCTTTGTCATAATTGAACCGTGAAAATCGCGGCGCGAAAAATTGGCCGGTTCGAGATTAAACGATCACGATTATCGTAATTATTACAAAGATAGATAGATAGAAAGATAGATATAGAGAGAGAGAGAGAACGGAAGGATACTGTTTACTGACGCTATATGCTAATCAAAGTGTCGAGGAACAGTGCGTGCCGAGTACTTCCGGCGGATAAGTAGTCGGCGCGATTCGAGTAGATGGAATAGCGAGCAAGGGGTAGTCGTTTAATTGAATCTCCTTTCTTCGAAGGTACACGCTACTTCGTTAACCCTTCTCTTTGCATGGACAATAGGATTGAGACGCGAGCTCTCTCTATTGCGAAACAATACACCGAGGAAAAGGTTTCCCTCGAAGATATTCCAAAGTTTCAATAACTTCGACGCAGACCGTACTGTCTGCAGTGTTGAATATCATTTGCATAAACTTTCACTTAATAAATTTAAATAAGAAATTAAATAAAAAAAGTCGATTCAAGGCACTGTTTAACTAGAGTTCAAGGAACTGACTATTAGAGTTTATTATTTGGGAGTTTAAATGAAAAAATATTGATAATTGATTTTTATTTGTTACTTGAACAGATATAAGTAAATTAATTGAGATAATGAAATTAATTGTCGTTCATATATAGGATTTTGAGAATTATTTATAATTCGTGTTGGACCAGAGTTTCCTAAAAATAAATATAAAATCAATGAATCAATAGTTTCAATTGATTTAAGATAGGATGTCCGCGGATATTTTAAAAAGAGAAGTTTTGAAAGCAAACATGAATTGCGAATTATTTGTTGAAACAGTTTTATAAAAAAAACAGCTATTTATACAATTCTTTTGTTGTATAAAATATATCAGACAAGAGAAAATTAGAAATTGTTTATTAATTCTATTTCTCTGATCCAAATAAGAAATAATCATTTATTTGAAAATCAAAAATATGAAATAAATGATTTTTGATATCGTTTAAATGCTCAGTTATTTAAATAAAAAATTTATAATAGAACTTCGATTAATCGAGACCTTTGGTAGCTTTGGTTTGGAGATGTCGCTTATCCACAATCTCCTGTTTAGTAACAATAAAATAGTTTGTATCTTGTGATTCATTTCTGTCTCAAATTCAGTTGTACAGTATCGTCTGAGCCCGACAATTGTTATTATTCTTACGTATTAAATAATTAGAAAAGATAATACATCTTCAAAAAAAGTCTCGTTATAATAAATACGCGTTTACTTAATTTCTCGCAGATCCGATTTATTCTGTTTGTTCCCCGATGTTTGTTTTATAATTAAAACGATACTTTCAATTATTATTTATAATTTCAATGAAAACTTGTTCAATAACTGGTTTCATGTTATCGTATACGTCACAATATAATTGGAACAAGAACGTAATTGCACTAGAAGGGAAATCAAATGTTGTGATTTAATAGATCTCTTTCGTTTGAATTAAATACAGTTCCGGTAGAGTTGTGAGATAACAAGTGTTACGCGCGTTAAATTATTCGATTTAGCCTGGAAGCCTTTTAATCTTGATCAAAATCCTACCGTATGTATGTTCCTTCATATGTATCTTCAGAGGTTGTAAGATTTCCGTAGTTTCGTTTACAAAGCAAATTAGTCGTCATAGAAAATTAATCTGGACAGTATAAAAACTCGGAGATTATTTGCTATTTTGTGGCACTTAAGGAACAGGGCGAAGCTATTTGTTATTGTTTGTTTCGCGAATAATTCATGATTTTTTTTTTTTTTTTTTTTTTTGAGATAGTAGTTAAGCTATATCTTCTTTTTACTTCGTTTCCTTGCATCGAATAAAAATGAGTTAGATAATTCGCGCATATACGTGTAACTCTCATCTTGGTATAAATCCTCTCATCAAATTACTCTCCGCCATTAATTACACTTTCTTTTTTTTCTCGTCTAATGTAGACCCGTGTAGCCCAAGAATTCTCCAGTGACGTAATCGAGACATTTTTTATCCTTTACCTACAGCAGACCAGACTCTCTGGAGATCGATTCCGTTCTGCACCATCTTCCATATAGTACAACGTTGTCCCACGTTGCACCGGCTGCTTCTATCTAAAATTTAACATGAAAATATCCAACTTCTGCACGTACTGCTTGTTTATTTCTTCTTTTTAGAAAATCGTGATTTTACAAGAGGGAACGAAAACCCTCATCCACGATCATCATCCATTCATTAAATTTTATTATTTTACATGACATAAAATTACAAGTTACATATTTATATTAAATAACAATTTATTAATTTAATAAAATTTAATAGAAATTAGTTCCCAGATTTAAAATTGGAGCACAATTAACAAGTAACATCATTCTTTCATAAGTGAACAAAATTTTGGTTGAAAAATTTTCGAACGTTCTTTTGATCGACTGGAAATTCCAAGAAATGGCAATGAGTTACCCTTGGAGGCGAACAGCCTCCAAGTACGTTAAATTTATCGTCGTGAAGCTTCAGACTCGCTCGAGATTGTTCGACGCGTTCGAACAGCCCACAAAGCCGTTCGTTCGGGCAACACCATCGCGATTCAGCAGTTTCGAGTTTCGAGATAGCATTCATCTTTCGCGAGGCATTTCGACGCGTACGACGCGGCAGTCTCGGCGTATAGACGTTGTTCCGGAGTCAGCGAGCGCCGTCGCAGACGCGACACGACGCCGGGCGTCGAGTCAGTGTATCGTGCGACGTCGTCCGTACAGTTTGGCCACGTGCTTCCGATTCCGTGCTTCCGTTCGGCGCAATATCTCGCGTGTGGGTGTGATGCCTGTTCCAGCGAGTCGTTCGACCTCCTTATGTGTTACGTGAATGTCCACGGCGTGCAAGCAGACGATCAAGACGAAGTAAATACATAGCTTCTGTACACAAGCTAATCTCAGCAGTTTCAATTATCCATTTCGTTGGACGAAATTTGCACTGGATCACGCTGTTGCGCGATCAAATATTAAATATTTAGATTATAAATTGAACTTGTTCTGCATTGATCCTCAAATATTATAGTATCGTTGCGTTATAGATAGATTGTGAATTTTCATTCATTTTTATAGAGAATTTAAAGAGTGTGGAAAGATACGCGTAATATGAAGAAATATATACGAAGCAGAGTTCGATTTATATAAATTGGTTGTGGGATAAATAATTGGTACACAATTGGAGTTCATTCCTAGGATTCTTTCCTATAGTGATTTTTCGTTCATACAGTAGGAGTCTGTTGCAAGTAAGCAAAGTTTTATTTAATCAGGCACTGATTGAAATTTCGTTCAAATAGATGTAGCTCATACAAACGAAGTTCTACTGTATAGTAAGTAAACATGTAGCTTCTTTGAACAAGTTGATTCCAGTAGTTGGCTGTCTTTCAATCATCTGTCGTTAGATGAAGTTTATATTAGACGTTTCGTGAAACATTGAATATTCAATTTGTAAATTGGATTCGTTTGAAATTAATTCTCAAATACTATTGCAGAGTTATAGACAGACTACTTCTAGACTGTTATAATAAAATTTTTATGTATTTCATATTTGAATATTCTAGAATTATTTAGAATTATATAGTCTTCAATATTTAAAATATAAAACCAAGATTCTACTTTTCTAATTATGTTCCCAAAAATATGAATTTGCATAAAATTATGGACGAAACTGCTTCGAGATTAATAGATTTCAGTTTATAATTTTAATTTTATCGTAGGAGTATTGTATATTATAAAAGTGACACTTTCATTCGTGATTAATAGTCTTTAATTTGGAATTTTCATTGTTGGAAGAATCATTATAAATCACACTCGTTTGAGATCAACAGATTTTAGTTGACAATTTTCGTTGTCGAAAGATCGCAAGCTTGATATCGAGCGATCACTAATGAATTAACAAATCACTTGGATATCTCTGATCGCGGATAACAGCCAACGGTAGTCGCGTGGTACATCGACCAATAACGTGTCTATTTTCGTTCAGTCACGAGTCATTGTATATACGACTTCCGTACGTGAAACTACAAAGTATCACGAGGCCTAGGCCAGACGATGTAAGGTTAATTTATTTTAATGAAGACTAGCTTGTGCGAAACACCGCGTGAATTGTTCTACTCTACATAGCAAGTGTTATGTGTTAACTCGTTCGCCGGTGGTTCGAAGCGGGATTTTTACGGAAACGGTTTACCATTTTCGATCTGTTACCGTTTCCTCGATCGAGATCCAAACTTCCGTACTGTAAACTGTGTATTATTCGGACCGCACGAATTTCTTTTATTTAAGAACATATCTCTCGGAGTATAAGTATAAGTTTTTACAGCAGGAAATGATATGTTAATCAAACCATTAAAAATACAAAAATTGCTCTTCTGTCGTCCTGCGGGCTTTAGCTTTTTTTTTTATACGTACAATATCGATCAGTATCCTCATTTCTATTTAAAAAGAACTAGTCGTTTTTTCACTCATTGAGCTAATTTTTTTTTTTTAAGATTTAAAATGAGTAAACTCCTGAAAAATGTTATTCTAGTCGACTAATTTTCTGTCTGGACCTGGTACGATTTCTATGATTTTTTTTTCTCTTTTTTTTCTCGTGCTAATGTACGGTACGCGTAATTTGCACGGCGAACCGCGAAATCTGCTTTCCACGCTGCGCGATCCGCTCACGTAATCATCAGTCCCTTGCACCAATCGTTCACACTGGTCGCGACAAGCTGTTCCCGGCCCGAATTATCGACCATATTAGGGAACGATTCGGCCGTGAAACGACGGAAAGATCGACGCGGTGGATGCAAACCGACAGATTGGATTTCCAGGAGCACGAGCGTCGCGGTTTGCGTGCCTTTCGTGATACATGCGTCGCCATACGTTCCCATCGTTTCGCTCCCTAGCGTGCTATAACGTTCTAACTATGTTCTCGTGTAAATTTACGTGTACCCATTTTGTATAAAATTTTCACTGAATTTTTCCCTCACGCTAGGACATTGTCACTTGGTTGGTCAGTGTGACGGCGCTGTCTGAAAGATTAAATTAACACACGACGACTCTCGGGGTGGTTGTGAGAGTTGTGCCGCGATATGCGAACAGTATAAATCACTTTGTAAACCAAAGTCGGAAGAAAAAAGCATCGAAAACTGTTGCAACGCTGATTGACATTTTAAAACTGCATCAAACTTCTTTTTTTGCTTCTTCCGTTTTTTTTTTTTTTTTTTCGTGAAATAGGTTTTTCAGGTTTACGTAGATATTGAATTTTGTTAAATTTAAGGAGAATATTGTTAAGTTATGTTTACAAATTTTTAGCCTTGTAATAAAATAGAATTGCGTCGAGGATTGATGAAACACTTGAGTATTTTTTCTAAAATTATATACAATTGAACGTTGCTGAAAAAAATTTATTTTCTGTACAAGCCCGTGGCTAATAATTTAATCGATTAATTATAAAACAACAGTAACATATATTAAAAATGTCTTCCTGTAATATATATTAAACTAACGAGTAACGCATTTATAAGTTTCATAGTTTCCAACTTGCGATTTATGCTTTCGGAGGGTCAACGAAACAGACTCCATTTGTGGAGTGTAAAATATCACGTGTTCGTTAGAGGTACTCCGGAATTTTTCAGAAGGTCTAATACTCGTAAAGGCCCGTTTACGGCGCCTTTTTTTTTTGCGGTGGCGGTAATTTACGGGTCTGGAGATTTATCGCAGGACCTCCTAAGCTGCTAAGCTAACTTCATCCGCTCCGTTCAATTCTCTGCGCCGAATATATATATATATATATATATAAAATACATAGAGAGAGAGAGAGAGAGAGAGAGAGAGAGAGCGAGAGAGAGAGAGACGGTTTGATAAATCGCGGCAAGCTACTTTCGCGCTTTATCGACCACGTCGGGGGCTGATTCGCTCGCGAGACAATAGACGGGGGGTGTACGAGGACTCGTTGGAAGGCAGGGGCGCCGCATGGACGCGTTCGAGTGGGCCTTGATCCACCCCAAGAGCAAGGCCACGTTTAAAACCGGTCTTTAAAGAGAGAAAGACCATCGCTGCTTCGATGAATATTCGATCGACATCGTTTATGATTAAACAATGAATATTTGGAATAGGAAAAATGTATTTGAACGGTTACTAACGAGACGCTGTTATCGCGATCGCATCACAATCAGATTTGAAACCAATCTAAAAATTGGAACAAAAAAAAGTTCCAATACTTTTCTATGTGATATTGGTATGTATACATGAAAATTAAAATATATAATAATTCTTTATATTAGGTATTTTTAAATCAATATTAATAACAGTTATTTATTCTGAAACGAATGTTACATCTGTTCATTGTCTTCGTTAAGTATTTTATGGAAATTAATTCATTTCTATCATTGGTCTTTTAAATTTTATATTTAGTGAAACAGCCATGGGCATATAATAAGTATTAGACATATAATAAATATCCATTTGGGATATTGAGGTTTATTAAATATAATACTTGCGCCAAGTGTCTCATTATTTTTGATGTGTTTTCAAATTTTGCTCCAAATTCAAGTTTCATAGCTGTATTTTTCATATGAAACATACAACACATAAAATATTTATAAGAATGCAATAAAAGTTAAGAAATATACGTCAAAATATTAGTTAAACGCTTGTAAAATCTAAACTTGAAATTCCGTCGCGATTATTCATCGAATTTGAACAACATGGATTAACCTCCCTCTCCCCTTCCTGTGGATAGACTGTCCTCAGCTCATCCACCGTTCAGAATGAGCTGACAATGAAAAAATCCACGATCCGTGCAGTTTTGTGGGCAGGGGACTCGGTAAACAAAAGGGCACCGTCGATTGCGCTGAAATGAATGGCACGCCATCGTACTGACGAATTACGTTGCCATTCTTCCTTCTGCGCGTAGAGAGGAACGATGATGGTTAATCTTGGATTGACAGGTCGTTGGTCTTCTCCCTTCTCTCCAAGTGGTTGCATGAATGTCGAATAACGTCTGTTGCAGCGTTGAGCATACTTGTTGAAGATTAATGGATAAATCGATAGGAGATTGGCAACAATGTTCGACGTCACGACAGACCTAAAAACTGAAGAGCCCAATTAATCTTTAATAAAGGTAACGATAAAAGCAATTGGGATAATACGACGAAGCAATTGTAACGATCAAATAAGTATTTAAGTAACTATCTTTCTGAAGGAGCAATTTCTTTCAAGCGTAACAGTAATTTGATGGATCGACTTGTTCAATCATTTTTTCAGTTTTTCTGTCGTTCGTCGAACAACGGAGATAGCAGCAGGTCAGATTTCGTGCACAAATACTTTGCAAAATTACTCAGGAAGACGACTTGGTTCCTTGGCAAAGTTCCTTGCTTCTTTCCCTCTCCGTTTTATCGTCTCAACGATTGGGAAACAGACCGACAATATGCTTGCCATTTTTCTACTTCCCACGATCATGTGCACTTCCCACACGACCCTGCCTCTGCACAATTGCTGCTCACCTCGTTCGAACTTGACGAACAGCTTCGTACGTTCCAGCTAGCTTATCTAGCGATATCATCGCCATGCTTTTCCCTCGCTTTCTTCCTACCGAAGACTCGAAAACACATCGCACGACCATTAAGCTCTGACAACTTGCCAAGTCGAAGTTTCTTCATGGATATCGTCAAAACAAATCTCATCTGACACAATACGTCTTCGGTTTACAACTTGACTTTCTAGAGGAGCAATTCTTTCTTCTCTCTCTCTCTCTCTCTCTCTCTCTCTCTTGATCGCAACAAGATATCGTCCGATTTGGCTCGCTTTCAGTTTCTTTCCAGCGTGATTAACCCATTTGCATGCAACGTTCGACGAGAATGTTGAAAGAAAACTGCGGTACATCGATTTTCTTAGACCAAGCGACAATGTTGCAAGAACTTTTATCTTTGACAATTTATAAAATTTCACTCTGTAAAAGAAGTAGGCTACAATTTCTCTATGAAACAATAAAAGTTGATTAAGCGAATCAACGTTGGAATTCACTTTTCTGACCTTGAGATACACAGGTTTTAAGAATTACTGAACTGTACGGAGAAGATGTGTAATGCTTCCCTTTCATCTCGTGCGAAATTTGAAAGATTTATCGAGATATTTATTGCAAACACATTTAATAAAATTTAATAAAAAGTCTACATCGGTGTACGAAAAGGGCACATACAAAAAGTGCTGAAAGGATTAAAAAAATAAATAAAATTTCATGATGCAGACGAATAGAAAAATTTTGCCAACGATAGTTTCAAATGGGTTTCTCAAAGAGTTAAGCTGATCGCTGGGAAATTGCGTCACGAAGACGCGTTGAATATGGGAAACTCTCAGGCGTGTTCTTCTCGCGACGTGGTTCGCGTGTACCTGGACGAGTATATCGCGCTGTTCACCCCGTAATCGCCGCGCATTTATTTAGTAACCGTTAACGGGAACGCGCGGCGTTGAGTTTCCAGTGAAACGAATGTCCCGCGACGACGCACGGACGTCGTCTTCGTCCGAATAAACGAGGCTTTCGCGATTTCCCGGAGGCGGCCAGCGACCAGCGGTCGTTGCGTCTCTCGTGGAATCCGTGTCGCGCGAAAAAGAAGGAAAAAGATTGTCACCGTCGCTGGCTATCTTCTTGAGTAAACGCGCACCGGTACCGCGAGCTTTCCGGTCAAAGGTGAGCTGCTTGAATACCTCCATTACAGACCGGGTAATGGCTCCTTTACTCGTGCACCGGCACGAAGAAAACACGCCATGCGGCTTTGAACCGCGAACCAGACCGGATACCACCCTTTTATGAATCACTATGGCGAGTCAGGCTGTGGTTACACCGGATGCGTGTTCGGGCGACTGGCTCATTGTTCGCGTACGAACGTATCAAACGCTTGAAACCTCTTGACATTGATTCTTGTCTTCGAAAAGAAATGCAACAATATTATATTACATTGCAATAACTTTCTGTAATATATTGTAGTGTATTCAGCTATGAAAATAAATCGTATTTATAACATATATTTGAGGAGTGGAATATATAGTTCCGTCAGTGGGATATTCCGACAGTGGTTTTAATGGTGATGAAGAAAATTTATTTCATGGATATGTTGCGATAATTGAAATATTAAACAAATAATAATATAATATGAAAGAAATTATTTACGTTGTGTTATTAAGATATAAATTATTCTATACACCGTTTCATTATATATACATGTAGTTCTAGTCTGATTTTATCTGCTGAAACATCATTTGACTTATTTTCTTTTCTATATTTCGTTGATCTAATATTTTTTGCACGAATGTTTTCCATTTAATGATTTTTTTACATAAAAAACTTCTTATAAGAAAACTCCTATCTCTGCATACATTTTTAAACATACTTTTCTATATTACAGGAATATACTGCTGATAATACAAAGACTCTAACACACAAAAACACTCTAAATTACAGCAATAAATATTGTATAAATTTTGGCGGTATATCCCAGTGGACACATGGATAGTTACATTAGAACACGAGTAGAACATGTTGTTCTGCCGAAAGAATCAACTCAAATGAAAGTAGTTTATATTGCATTCGTTTTTTTTCGGTCTGATTCAATTTGATCAAATCACTTTAATATTTCGTTTGATATAACGAGCTGGTCTTCTAAATAGACATCCATCCTAAACGTAAATCGATTCGATACTGTGTTGCCGGAGGTTCACATCGTTCTAAATATTCCTTGACTAGGAGAACCAGGCCATTCGACTTATTCGATGATGTCGCGAAGAACAAGCTAATTATTTCACCAGAGACTTTTATGATTATATCTGGTTTCGGTGCTAGATATCTGGTCTTCTAGGCAAGCTCGGACTGTCCGAGGTTTCCGGGTGTAAATCGTGTCGGTAAATAACACTGGCGGCCACCGACACTGCGTCGATGTTTCCTGAACATTCTGATGAAATATCCTGAAAAACGAGTGGACCATTCAGAAACCAGTTTTTATCCGAAAAAGCAATGAAAGTTTCGACGAATCGATTCTAACGAAAGAAAGATTTCTGTACGATTAAATTGTGCTATCGAGTATATAATTATGCGGAACAATGATTTTATATACAGAGTGTCCTAGTTCTCATCGTGCCGATAAATAGGAAACATTATCTTCTCATGTAACTCTTACGTTTTCGAGGAAATTGATTTTAAATATTTCCCAAGCACATGTACACTTGAATTGGATTTATTTGATTATTTATGTACCAAATTGCCCGATTCAAGTCGATTCAGATTAAAATACAAATTAATACAAATATACCGAGCTCGAGTTTCTTGAGGTCCCACGTGAAAAAGCGTTTCTCTTTCCTCTTCCGGTTTATTTTTGCAAGCGGGGTCAACGTCCCTCCACGCAACTGCGAAAACAGGAGCATCCTGTGTAAGACAAAGTTCAAGACCAAACTCCCTGCATTTGCACAGGGAATTCAACTTGCGAATCGCATTTCCATGTTAACGAGGACAATCTCTCGCGTTCGTTGATCGTTCAACGCCGGCGAATACGAACGAAGAAGATTCAGAGTTCTCGACGTTTTCAACGGCGTTCTGTTTATTGCGATTTATCAATCGGCGAGAGATATCGATCCGCGCGAAGCGTTGAAAGAAGCCGCCGAATAAATTAACCAGCTGTTAGAATCGTACGTAATAGTGTCACGGTGGCCGTGTCTGAACGTCTGAAAGCCGGAATTACGAACGCGGCGAGAAGCCGAGAAACACCGATAGTAAAGGAATCGGCGGTCTGGCTACGGGCATTAAGCGCCAGCCGGCATCGAAAAGATGGAGGAACGACCTCCGGCTTTCAAAGCGGCCGAGAGAGATTTTCAAACTTCGCTCTTTGTGTCTCTTTGCTACTCGGCTGCGGGCAACGCGATATCCATGCAACCGAGAGTTTTTTTTTTTTTTTTTTCTTTTTAACCTTCGTTCGAGAATACAAATTAAAGAGCTTTTCTCTATTTCTTCCCTCTCTCTCTCTAGCTCTCTCCCTTTTCTTTTTTACTTTTGCCTTCAATCGGACAACTGCTTGGAAAGTTGGAAAATTTGGGCGTGGTAGAAAGTCGATTCTCTTTAGTTTTTTGTTCGACAATTCTATATTTTCGTTCTGATTTATTTTTACGGCATTGAAGATTTTAAGGAGATTTGAATGTTTAAATTATACTCATTGAAAGCATCTAAAAAAATAATCTGATTCTGAGTGACTTTGAATTCGTTTCCGTCAGTTTGCTCCAAATTACTGCGAGGCAAAGTCTCCTCATTGCAGAAACCACTTTAATCGAGATTATACAAAATTCTATATTTTCCGAAGCTGCAAGTCGCGCATCTAATTACTGTATACTTAATCACGGATACGTAAAGATGTCATACTTTTCAGTATTTCCATTTCTCGAACGTATCGAATAATTTATTGCTTTAAAAAAAAAAGAGTAATAATCGGAGTCGTCCAAATGAATCGAGTTATTAGTTACTGTTTTTTTGCATACAATGACTTGTGCAACGAAATATCGATCGTTTGTTTGACAAACGCCGGACTCCTCTTAACTAGTATGTATCTAATTATAGTCGTTTAGAACTATAGTTGTTACGAGAATAACGGTAAGCTTGCATTCAGCCGTTATAGGATGGTAAACGTGGTGGAACAATTAGCGGACGATTCGCAATTTCCGTTCAATAAACGCACTTCCCCCATCGATTTCATATCAATTAGCCATTTTAATAAGAAGACGGTCAACGTCCACGAATAGCTGTCGACGTACTCGGTTAGCGTAGCGAGTTACAACATGATAAAAACCGGTAGCTATACAAAGAGAGAGAGAGAGAGAGAGAGAGAGAGAGAGAGAGAGAGAGAGAAAATGAAAGTTTCATTGGCGAAACTTTCGTTCCATTTACCCATTATTGACAATCTCGTCTGGCTATCGAGCCTCGCACAACTTTGTGACTTCCGACATATTCATCGCTCTTTGTCCGGCGATTCTCTTGCATAGTATTTCCTTTGAAAATCAAATTCAATTATATTTCTTTAATCGGTAAAAAAGTAGAAGAAGAAGCAATGGCAGCAAAGCATTCAGTTGCAGGGGTTTCCGTAGCATTTCTGCGTAACGTGGAAAGAGAGTTTTTTTCCTTCTCCGAACGAACTCATTAAACATATAAATGGAAATTTTAAAAGGATACAATCTAACGTACATTAAAACAGTAAGGTCTTTCTCATATTTTAATTTGAATATTTATTTTGCATTTTTAGATAATTATATTCTACCGTAGGTATCTGAATATCTGAAATATCAATTCGTATTGTATCAGACGATTTGCTGTAAAGAGGAGTTAGCATCAGCTTCTTCGAGCTGTTAAAAAAAAATTCGATCCAAAGAATTTAAAAAAAAAAAAAAAAAAAAACGTGTGGATTTGTGCAACAATCTGTTCGATCGTCGGTGATAAGATTGCTCGTTTGATATGGAAACACAAGCATCGCGGCGTAATTAAAACGAAATTGGAGCCGAATTGTTTGGCTGGCAACGAAAGCCGAGTAAACGCGTCACGGATCCGAGCGGAACGGAAGCGGAACCCATGCTGCGAACTTTAGCTTTGATTATACAGCAGGAGGCATCGATTATCGTGGGGTTCGAACCACGCTGCATCTCGCGTCTTATGTTCCATAATTTTGCAATGAGGTTTATTGCTCTTTATTGCTGCCGCGTTTTCAACACGCATTTACAAGCTTTTTATTTATAAACATAATTAATTATATCGTTTGACTTGTCGTACGACACGATTGAACAGAAATTTAGTTCAT
This sequence comes from Frieseomelitta varia, assembly GCF_011392965.1. Taxonomy (NCBI): domain Eukaryota; kingdom Metazoa; phylum Arthropoda; class Insecta; order Hymenoptera; family Apidae; genus Frieseomelitta; species Frieseomelitta varia. The sequence continues at coordinate 80,976 of NW_025110474.1, read as the reverse complement.
TCATTGTCAATGAATTTCACAAGAACTATTTATCATTCCGTTACAACGAACTACATAAGTTGGAAGAAAAATGAGGAACGAATGTAGATTTTTATCGTTATTATATATATCATATTATTTGAAATTTTAATTTAAAATTAGATTGAACCGCGCCGGCTTTAATCGTCCATTTAAGAGTTGAATGAGAATTGTACTTCTCGTGCCACAGCGATCCTGCCTCGCATGGCGCGACGTTTTGTCCAATTCCTTCCCATTCGAAGGGAAATTAAATTCGGTCGCTCGACAAAAAGTGAGTAGACGCGTCGTTGCTCGGGAAAATTAATCTCCGACGTGTCGCGGAAGAGAACGTTCTCTTTCCGAAAACTTGCTCGTTTCCGCTCGTTCTTCACCCGGGAAGACACGCGAACGGGGAATCTTGCCACGGTTAAATACTGAATTTATCCCTCTCCGGTTCACATTCTCGCCTCGCCTATCTGTTAGCCGTAATCGCGCGAGCGAATCTGCATAGGCCCCGGTGTATTCTCCGGGGCACGTCTCCAAACTTCGTTACACGAAGTAATTTCCTTATCTCGTCGCTTGCACTTTCGACCAGCGTAACGAACGGCAAACATCGTTGAAATTTCACAGCTTCGAAGAAATTACGTTTCGTAGAGAGAACGATGACGGGGACAGACGTTGGACATTATTGGAGAAAAGATTGTTTAAATAACACGTTACTCTCTCCTCACCTTCTTCTTTATAATTTATGTGCCGTGCATAAAATTTAAATGCAAAAAATAAATTAAGTGCGTACAAATGTACTTTATCATGAGTTTAATTTGATGCATTTAAATAGAAATTATATTTAATAAGAACTAGCAGGTATACGTGTATGTTTTGTATTAAGAGTGTACATATTTCTCGTACGTATTTGCGTATGTATCCTACAACGAACGAGTGCTATAATAAATAATGCTGTTGCATAAACTTCACCTGACCCTGGGATCATTTAACTTCATTTCAATGAATTCATTCAAATAAAAGATTATTTCCAAGTGATTTATTTGACTTGAACGCAAGACGAAATTACTTTTTCTACGCTACCGGAGATGGATTCACTTTTTCAAATTGTCGTTTCTCGTCTTCGTTCTAAAATAGAATTTGTCCAATCCCGAATAGAGGTTGAGGCGAAAAGAGAGGGGAAGAGATTCAGGTCCCGAGCGAGGAATCAGAAATTATACGATCGCTGTTTGCCCTCCTTTTCCGGTTGCTGGCGTTCGATGGCCCGGTCGTCGTGCACTGGCGAAACTTCTCGCCTCGCTGTTCGGGCCAATTAACGCTGCCGGCAAATTGTGTCCGAAATTGAATTTTCGTTCAGTCGCTCGGGCTGTCTCGTAGTCCGCAACCATCGCTGTTGCAACCTGGCTGCGAAACGCGCACTTCGACGAAAGTTCATCCCCGACGGCTGCTGATATACTAATTGAGGGATGGTCGGGGTTAATGGCAGGGAAATCTTTCGCGATTTCGTGATTTAAGACTCCGTTTAAGTAATGGATGGTTTCTCACGATAACTCGATCGTGAGAATTGCTTGTGGAATTTTCTGTAAGTCTCAGATGCATTCGTATTAGCGGTTTCTATTTCACAAATGTTTAAATAAACGAGTATACGTGTAATTAATTGTTTTAAGTTAGGGCCAGCTAACTGGCGGCTCGCGAGTTAGCTTGCCCCTACTTTCCTGATCGTTAGCGTTACCCCCTCCACTGCAGCGATCTCCCCACTACATTGAAATTTCCTCGTCGTGCATGAAAGAGTGGGGCACAGAAAAGTAGAGGTAAGGGCCCGCCAGTTTGTTTTAAGCAATAATTTCTACGTCCGATAGACAAGATATGCAATTAAAGTAATCTAATTTGTTATGATAAAGCACAAAAATCAGAAGGCGTATAATAAATCGTACGTTTTCACACATACGATGAAAGAATAAATACATACATAAATGTGAATTTTTAATACATGTATTCACGTGTCTTTTCAATACACATCAAAAACCATAGACTCTAATAATTTATACGAATGGAGTGGCACGTTCTTGTTTCGTAATATCGTATCCAACCAAAAATTTTTAATGCATACATCGACTCGATCAATTGGTTACCGTATTGGCGGTCGTATTTTAGAATCGGTTCCGTGATTAAGCGGCCACCCAGACCGAACGTTGAGAATCCGGTTGGCGAACACGCGTTAAGAACCGATTATGCGCCGTCTTGTCGTTAACAGCACGTGACTGCGTGAGGTGTAACACTTTACAGGGTTGGAAAACTTGAACGCGCCTTGGTGTTTGTGGTTGTACGTTTATTGAAAAATGTCCATCTAATCATCGATTAAGGTCGATGAAGCCTGTACACTTGATAGACACGCGGTGAAATATAAAACATCGTGATATAAAACGTCTTGCGGAAAATACAAGAAACACAATTGCGTTTAATTTGCAAAATCGAGATTCGTTTAAGCTAGCTGATACATGATAGGCTGTGCATCGTTGCTCTCGAAACAAATTCTGATCGGCGAGGAGAGGGACGAGCACGGGTACGGCCAGACATAATTATCCACGTTACTTCCAAGAGAGTTAGAAACAGGATAAGTTTGAGGTATAACGTTGTACTGAACGTTTTGTAAATAATTTGCCGCTTGATTATCTATCGGCTTGTCGTAAATTTTCACTACCTGCTGCGTCGGTGTCTCAGTGTCAGCAATAATTGGGTTTTCTAACGGTCTTAGTCCGTTTAATTTCCCGTGTCGATGCATGTGTTGATGTACCTTTATTTTGTAGATATTTCCCAACTTCGTGCCCACTATTTCGTCCTGCCCGCTCGCTTCTTCGCGTTTCGGTGGCTGCAAGCGAAATTACGTTCGTTATTCTTTATTAATTAACTCGTTTACCTACCGCAACGTGGAACCAAGTTAATCACGTGTTTCCAGATTATGAATTGCGACGTAACGTGGAACATAACATTGTGAGGAAATGTTTGTATAAAACACGCGTATGAATAAAACAAGCTTGACAGTACGTCAACAGTTATCATTTGAGAATTATTCGCGTGCTGCATTGTAGATGAATAAATTGCAGATATTTATGCATTTTGTTTATGCAACAAACAAAAATGTATGAAAATCAAATATATAAAGTAATAATATAAAATATACAAAATATAATATAATATATATAAAACATATAAAATAATCAAAGATTTAATGGATAAAGCACATTCCTATTATATCTATATTCTACAACTTTAATTAATATTTCTAACGATACGAATTGACACAAGTCCAGCAATGTAAATCGAACCTACAGAATTTTTTTATAATTTCACTAAATAAAGTCATTTATACTGAGTAGAGATTTTAATAAAATGGACCATTCTTACCGTGAAAGTTTGTGGTTCGCTGTGACCCTTCATTGTTTCGATTCGCGACGATTGAAGAGAAGGAGAGACCGGCCTAACATCCGGGTAGTTTCTCAGATCGGAAACTCTGAACTGTTGATGGGCGGGTTGTTGCAATAGCAACGCGTGATGAAGATTTTCATTGTTCGTTCGAGGAGCTGTGGCTTGTACGAAAGTAGCTGCTTGTTGCTGCTGCGTTTCTCGTGCGTTTATTTGGGATGGCGTTTGCTGGCTTCCAGCTGGCTTTTGATTCGAATCGTAGGTTGGGTTCAATTCCGCGGAACGGTATTGTTGTTGCACAGGATACATGTTCGATGGATTCAAGCCCAGCAGAGTTACGCTCTGACGAGTATTCACGCGCTTCTCTGTCGAAATGATTGTTATTCGATAAGGTCTGTTCGAAATTTTTGACAAAAGCTTAGTTCGTAGTTGAAAAGTCGACTGGGTGAGTTGTACTGTGACTTTTACAACATAATTGTTTGAATTTTTGACATTAATGAAAATAATTACTTTTATAAATTGTTTGAACCTATTAAGGAATGACTAATTCATATAGTGTCGATTTTTCTGTAGAATTTCCTTCTTTCAGAATTCTGTTCTTCCATAGTGGCTGCCAAAATTTTTCAATCAAAGTTTGAAATTTGATTTCAATCCGTAGTGTGCATTAATAAAATTTTTGTGATGTTGTATGTTTGTGAAACGGATTTTTATTTTTGATTCTTTTATAACTTTTCATTCATCTATTGAAAGTTCATAATAAATAAATTAATTAACTTGACAAGAACTCATTAAATAGGATGATAATTAAAATTCCATTCCAATAAATAGAATCAATATAAATAGAACTCTATTTTACGCGTATCTAGAAATCAGATGGTGTCGTATCGTATTTTGACGAACGAAATTCGAGGAACGAACCTCTCGCAGAGTTTGTCTCTTAACCTCTCTGTCATTCAGTGTTTCATATATAATACTAATAATATGGAATAATTAAATACTAATAATTTGGAATAATTAAATAATAATTAATACTAAATAATATGCTTCGGAATAATTAACTTACTATCTTGATTTTGCAAATCAACGACTGACAGCGAGTCATCTAAGGACGACTTCGTGGCCACATCATCTTCATCATGGTTATCCTTGCGCGTTGCATCGGGTTCGTCGCTTGGATCAGATCTTCTGTATCGATTGTGTACTGGCTAAGAGAAACCACCGATTAATCGTTATTATTAGCTTTGATTGAGACATTACGAACGACACGAATTAAAATATCAGAAATATAAGAATATCAATATTCACCAGAGGATATTCGTAATGATGTGGAATCACAGGTACTCCTGCAGCTCCGTAATTAGATAGTAATCGTCTGTAAGCAGACTTCGACATCGGTGGCAACGCAACGTTTGGATAAATCGGTGGCAGTGCTTCAGCGGGAATGTGGTACGCATCCGAGTATACTGGATGAAGTTCCAAATGATAACCTGGATCCGTGTATCCTTGTTGTTCTTCTTGTGACTGATGAGGGTTTGATTCAATATTCGTATATTCCGAGTGTTGAGGAATTTCAGAAGGTTGAGTTATAGACTGACGTTGTTGCGTTGAATATTTTTTCGAATGTTCGTAGCCAGGTTGTACTATAATGTCAGCTACTGTATAACTAACTAAGAAAATAGCCAGTAAACACTGAAATCAAACGTTGTCAAGCGTTATATATTCAGCATGCATTGTTACTCAGAAGTTTGAAACATACTTCTTCGTACGTTTCTCCAAGGTGTATGAATGCTATAATTTCAACTTTGATTTTTAATTTATTTATTAATAATTAGACACTAGATATTTGATGTGATTGTTTAATTGTAAAATATTAATTAATCGATGATTAATTAAAGTTGCAATATTATAAAGACAAAATGTGTATTGAGAATAAAGTATTATTTCTGTTGAAATATTCACAGCTCTAAATTCTTAAGCGGTAGTGTGATGATATGAAAATTTGAAATGTTAATTGTTGAAATCTTACCACCGTTAACTGCGTCATTGTTGGTATTTCGTCGTTGATCATTCGAAGGTTCGATCGAAACTGCGCAGATCGAAGCTCCACGATCACATAAATTGATAAACGAAGGTGCTGATGTCGCGTATTACATCTGGTACACGCACTTTTGCCAAGCCAGCATGTTACAAACTTGGGAAATTTAGCAAGTTCGCCGAAGTTCTTTATGGGTCAGTGTTTTTATGAAATTCGCGTATCGCGTAACTTTCTTATTGCATTCTCTCTTGATTTCATATTTCGTATTCTATACTGCTTCGAGAAATTGAAACAGTATGGAATAAATTTTCCATTTCCATCTATGTCTCGCAACTATTTCTCCACAAACATTTTTAGAAAATTTCAGACTACAAGACACTTTACACGCTCGTTTATTTAAAAGAAGATATTGCACATTTTTATACGTATATGTTCTTACGTATATATGTTGCATGCAATCGTCAAAATGAACGCACGAAACTTTATGTTTCTTTGAGTATATTCATAAAGCACAAATATCCGCAGTCTATCCACGATTCACGCCCCCCCGATCAAGAACCGTTCCAGGAGAAACTTTTCGCACCATATGGAAGCAGTCGATAACGATATTCTTTTCACTCGCACTCACCGTCGTTCGTGCTTCGATTCTCAGACAAGTTGAGTAGAAAGAGATTTTCCAGGAGAATATAAAATAGCAGATTTTACAAAGTTGCTCGAAATATTGAGTTTCTCCCCGTTTTCGTCGACGTTTGTATCCTTGAAAAGTCCTGCGACGAAACGAAATATCATCGTTATATAGTGGCCACGTTTAATAATAGTCTTTGCGTAAATCCATGTCATCGTTCCAATCGACTAAACGCGCAGATTTCATTTAAATAACAACTCGTTTGACTGATGAATGAATTAGAAACATTAAATTAATGTATCTGATACAACGTGTGCGATTTATTAGGTTTGAAATACAGTGGATTTAGTATTATCCGCGACTCATAAAGCGCTTAACTATTTTCATGAATTTATTTATTAGAGAGAGATAGTGAAAGTGGTCATAAGGTAAATTTTGAAAAATAATGTTCATCAACACGGTTCCTCAACGCTCGTATTTTCGACTATTGATTCAAGAGCATTTTAGTGAAGGTTTTAACTGTTTGCGGTCTGTAATTATTTTTGTAGTGTACTTCAGCAAGTCCGCGCTCAAATTGAAAAAAATAAAAATATTTGCTTTTTTAATAAAAAGAAAAGGTAAACTTAATTGGAACCTATTGGTAAATATATCATTGATATTCTGTTGAAGTAAAATCCTTGTTCAGGCAGATACTGGATCTATTAGATTTATTGTCATATTATCACATATGTATAATAAACTAACAAAAATATACAACAATAATACAATAAACTACAAAATCATATAATATAAAAGACGTAGATACTTAGCGCATAATAAGATTCACTACCACTCGTGGGTACGTTTGGGGCTTCTACTGCATTCACGCAGAGGAAATAGTAGTTTAGTAGGGGAATAGGCAGATCAACGTCCGAATCTATCCACCCAGTTCGTGCGACAATCAGGGCGTGTTAGCAGGGCCGACGGCCTCGAAGTGCAACGAACTTATAAAAGCAAGGATTTCGCACATTCCTTACTCGGGAGCGTAGCATTACTTAGTTTCGCAATAACACGTATCGTTCGAACAGCAATTCCAGTGAATCAGATCGTGATGCGTTGAACCTTAGTATTACTGACCGAGCGAATTTCGACATTCTATGCCCCTCCACTCCTATAGTCTTCCATATGTAGGTCTTCCAATTTTATCACAAAATCGTTCCTCTCCTCAATCTCGATCGTAAATAACATAACTTGCGTGAGATCGCTAGATCCACTATGTGTCATCGTCGAAACTCTCCAATCGTATTCTCGCACAATCGTTTTATCGATGAAATTTCTTGTAACACGTGGCGCTGGATATCGAAAGGTCGAGGCTGTAATTCTCTGCTCTGGAAACTGTCCAGGTTGCGTATTCGGTACGTGATGCCGGCGGCGCACCTGACGCTGCGCGAGGAGGATGTGGTACGACTGACCTTGGAGTTCCTCCACAGCCGCGACCTTCACATCTCGCAGCTCTCGTTGGAACGAGAGACCGGCGTGATAAATGGCCAGTACAGCGACGACGTCCTGTTCCTTCGTCAGCTGATCCTCGACGGGCAATGGGACGACGTGCTCGAGTTCATTCAGCCGTTGGAGGCGTTGCCGGACTTCGACATGAGAAAGTTCACCTACTCGATCCTCAGGCACAAGTACGTGGAGCTGCTGTGCATCAAGTCCGAGGCGAACCTGATCGCCGCCGGCACGAACGGCAGCGTCGACAACGCGGTCGAAGAGGTGGTGAAGGTATTGAGCGACCTCGAGAAGGTCGCGCCATCCAAAGAGGAGTACAGCAGCTTGTGCCTGTTGCTGACGCTGCCGCGGCTCACGGACCACCTGCAGTATAAGGATTGGAATCCGAGCAACGCGAGAGTTCAATGCTTCCGCGAGGTGCACCCGTTGGTCGAGAAGTTTCTGCCTGGTGACAGAAAGAGCACCGACCCCGCACATCCCGTCACCTCCGCGAAGAACGATCGGCTCATACAGCTGATCATCAAGGGCATTTTGTACGAGTCTTGCGTGAATTACTGCCAGGCTAAAGCTACCGGTTCGAAGGAGAGCGAACAGGTATTCTGACAATATTGTCAACTATTTTGATAATTATTGAGAGTGACCTCATTTTTATTGGCGATCGGATTGATTAAAGTACATGTAGTTACAAATATGAAATATTATGGGAAGGGAATATTCGAAATTGAGTTTGATGATGTACTTCAAAATTGAAATCGACGAAGTTGCTCTTATTCTCAATAATCTGTCAATCTCTTTTAAAATGTTGAAAAAGATTATTTCGAGTAATATTTGTATTGGTACTCGAAATAATAGCTACCATCAGATTTTACATATTAACCCTCTTAATATTTTACAATTTTCCCGTCAACGTCGAGACATTGATGCTTGTAGGAAATTTTTAACACATTCGAAACAGGCTTCAATCATTTTTCCAGCCTCATAGTCTGGAAAAATAAATTTTTCTTTTCTAAATTTTCCGTTATTACGGTTTCACTGCCAATAAATTCCAGAACACGCTTAATAATAGAACAAAGATTTGAACATGAGAATTGTTTCCATTTACGTCGTATATTTAATATTGTGGTATACACACTCTGTGTTTAAAAAAAAAAAAAAAAAATCGATTAATACATGAATTTTTTTCTACAGGTGGAAATGAATTTCTCGAGACTGTTGGACGGCTCGGTCGGTTTCAGCGATTCCGACCTAAGTCTACTTTCCTGGCTGCAGAGTATACCGCCGGAAACGTTCGCCGTACCATTCGCTCAACGCACGTTAAACGTGGACGTGGAACGACTGGAACGACCGTCGTTGGAGACCTCCTGGACGGAACACATGTTGATCACTCCCATAAAGCCGAAAACGTTCCCGCATAGCGCGATGCCGTTCACCAGGCCAAGATCCGCCGCTGACATGATGTCTCGCAGTTTAGTGCCCGCTTTAGAAGCTGGACTTGGACCAAGGAGCCCCGGGCCTAAAAATACACCGATACCATCTGCGGCGCTAATGGCTCTGTCCACCGGTGATATAAACCCGATGTCGAGATCATCTTTCGCGAGCTTTCATCTAACCGGTTTTAAGAATAACAAATTAATGAACACCAGCGTGGACAGGCTCTTTGAGAACGAGGGTGACGTCTTTCTTAGCTCGAGCTACGCCGAGTTTCAGCAGCTGCCTTCCATACAAGAGACAACGACCAACAGCCAACCGAAAGCTCCACCGAGGACCAGAGGACAATCGAAAAGTCCCGAGGGTATGCCTTCCTTTTATTTTTATTTTTACATTTATCACGTGTAGAAATTAGCTCGATGCCTTTGCGTTGGATTTTAAAATATATATATATTCTTTTCGATTCTCAATTGAAGATTTCTCTGTAGTAATTGAAGTAACTGATCAAGAACATTTTGACATAAAAGTTAGCAAGAAAAACTGAAGAGTGACTTGGAAAGTAATTTCCTATCGGAATGCTCGCAAAGCAGTGTCTTGAAAATGACAAGTTTATCTCTAAAAAAGGCATCGAATTAGGTTCTTTAATATAATTCCCAGAAATGTTGATTTATATAACGATATACCAAGATAGTTGAACGTATCGATTTCTAAGATATTGACATTTATTGTATATTTCTCGTTTTAGGTATCAAAGCCGAGCCTTCCGCAGCTTCCACGCCAGAGCGTAGAGTCGCAGGCAGAGAATCTCCCGCTCCATCGACGGCCAGAAGTTCCAGAAGAGACTCTCTGGCAGAGAAGCCAACCGGAGTGGCGGCAAAGATCACGGAACCCACCGCGATCCCTGTTCGAGCTACGCTAGGCGGAGAACATCTCGAGCAAAGTTACAACGGTGACCTGTTCAAAGAGTATCAAAAGCAGAAGCAAAGGCTGCAGGAGAAGTTCCAGCAGAGAGAAAGGGAATGGGACGATCTGGTCAGACAGTTGTCGACTCCGTTGCCCCCCCAAGTGGTCGACAACAGACTTCAGGGAGACGGGTAAGTGAACGTTTTATTATCTCTGCGACTGTCATCTCACGTCTCTGCTTTCAACAGTGGTAAATCGTCGCTCTGTAACTCGATGGTTCTTTTTTTTTTTTCTTTTTTTCTTTTTGTGAGGAAAGAAGAAAGCCTAGGTCGGGGAACAGTGAAATAAAAACATGTTCTCGGTGCTCTGCTATTCAGCGATCGGAATGCCGACAATTATTAAACACGTGGCGATCAGGGGAAGGAAAGCACGATGCTTGGCTCGTTTCCCAACGAGTTACTCGCGCGACATAATCCAGAGAAATACTGTTGTTTCCTGCGCGGTATCTCGCGAGTTCTACAGAGCGTAGTCAATCAAACCGAGCGAGCGGTTGGCTACATTCTCTAACAGATGGCAGCAAAGGAATGCCTTTGTCGATGCTTATTATGGTACTAAAGTGCGAGCCGAGAATAACTCGTTCGGTCTAGACACCGGCGTGTGGCGCCGATCGAAATAGCAACTCACTGGGAAACGTTCAAAAGGTACTGTGATTTTTTTTAACGATTCGACAGTGACCTTTCGCGTTTGCTCTTTTATTGGAGCTGTATTTTTTCTTTTTCTTTTTTGTTTTTCTTTGCGAGACTTTCCAGAGGATGTTCAGAGACAGTATGAGTTTACAAGAGATGTCTTGAAATGTCTTCAGGGACTATTTTTTTGTGAAGAAGTATTTTTGCTGTTTTTAGTTCTATTGTATACGTAGTATTCGCACTAAATTGGAAAGATGTTCATTTTTTGAAAGTTATCTGTAGCTCCGAACTTTGTTTTTCCTACGAGCGTATACAGGGACGACTCCACCGTAGACAAATCAGTAGCGGCGGGAAGTCATCCCTCGTGAGTGTCGTGCACATTCCTTTTCGTGAACGAATAAACGGTCCCGGCTGTATCCTCGTAAATGTCTTGTAACAAGCTAAAATTATCACCACGCCGAGATGTCAAGTGCAATGTATCTTTTCTGTAAGGGCATATCAGTCGCATCCGGTGATAATAATTGAAGTGCTCTTTAAAACGAAGGACCTCGATCTATTTTATCAAAGAAACAGAATACAGAATATAATCAAAAATTAATCAGATTAGTCTACAAAAGTCTTGTCAATCCTAAGTCTGAATTTACTTGCGTGGTTCCTCTCGTGTTTCAAAAATTATTATCAGGGATCTATTGTGATTCAGGTGTAAAACAAGCAACAAAACTTTGAACTTTGATTTCGTTTTTGGAAAGAAGAAAAAAAAGTCACATGGAACTAGAGGTAATAAGAAATAATGAGTAATAAAATCGTTCTTTATTCGATTACAAAAATCCTTTTAAATAAATCAAGGGACAAGGAAATTTCATATCTATTATCAAATCGTAGAATTGCGTGTTTACACTTCTACTAAATTCATTCTAATATACTCGGCAAATTGATATATGAAGCTATAAACTGGTGATTCACAAAGCTAATTATCCGATGACGCTGAGATATTGATAAAATCTAGTTACTCCTATTTATCAACCAAGATAATTGCAAAAATTACATTACTTTTATATCATCTTTATATTATTATATACTTTTTATTATTTGTTTAAAATCAGGAATAGAATAACCGCACAGAATTAATTATCTATTTTACCAGTTGATCTTGTCCGTTATGCCAAAAGTCAGAACGTGTAATACGTATCTTATCTTTTATCATATTTTCCGCGATCGATAACCTGAATAACTTTCAATGACGTTGTCGCGATGGAATCGATTCGTGGTATTGATACGTCAAAGAAATGAAAGTGGAATTCAGGCACGGTTCATTGGCATCGATCATTGACATTGTTCCGAGTCCGGATGCCGGATGTATAAGAATAAATACGTGCACGTTGTCACAGGGAAATCGTGTACTGTACAGCTTCGTCATTCGTCATGGTTTTCGTTCTGCATATTTATTGTCTCATTGTCTGATTCGCGTGTACCGAGTCCTCATAAAACGTGGATGAACGTGCAAATTTCTGGTATGCAGCGTGTCATTTAGTCTAGACGTTCCTTTTTCTTCGACAATTTAAATACGGTCTCTGAATAAATCGGAAGCTAAGTCTTTCCTCGCAAGCCATTTAACGTTTGGTAAATATTACACGAGTAATTTCACTGTTCTGAACGTGAAGTTGATAATTATACTCAACTTTTTTTTTTCTCTTTTTGGGAAACGAAATCCAAATCGTAGTGGAATTCGTCGAAGCAAAGTTAATCGCAGTAGAGACGAAATATCGTCGTGCGAAGGAGAGCATCCTTGAGCCACGAAATGCTAATTATGCAAATTAAAATCATATTGCAACGAATGCAACGTGACGAAGTCTGTGTCAGTTGATCTCAGTTTCTTGTGCACGTGTGCAAATTGGGTTGTATTACCGACGGCGACATTCGAGCCGCAAACAACGAAGAATGGACATTACTTTGAATATCCATTTAAATATCTGTATGAATATCCACAATTATGTTATTACACTATACTCAAATAATTATATCTTATTATAGTATATCTTATGATCGTATTATCTAAGACAATTATTTATTTTTAAGCAGTTATTTTTAAAAAATTATGAAACCGCAGTTCAGAGAACAGAGATACGAAGTAATTAGATAAGAAAAATTATATTTATCTAATTCGACCTTCCTTTTTGTTTGTTCTTACCATTAACGAAGGTCGTCTTAAGACTCTCAGTATCATGACTTTCTCTCTCTAAGCTTCTCTTATCTGCGATATTGTGCAATCATTCGGTTTGAAGAGATCGTTTTGTCTTCTTGTGAAATGTCCGAGTGACTCGGTCATTAAGACGATCGATTGACGTATTTAAGTACAAGTGGATTAATTCCGTCCGAACGCTTATAAAAAAAGAAAAAAAAAAAAGAAATACAACGATGTATCATGTTGCAACGAATCATTTTTTACTTTAATTATTTTTATTTCAGTAATTGGAAAATCATTAAATAAATATGTCAAATTTAAGATAAAAATAAAAAGCCATATTTGCATCGAATCGATATAGCTATATTTCCACATTTTAAAATTTCATTAACATCGTAATGACGTTCAACTATCACGATTATTTTCGTGGAATTTTAATCGATTCTAAAAATGAAATAGAATATGAATTATCCATTACATCAAATGCCATTCACTTGTTTAAAATAGCTATTTTGACGCTGTACACAATATATATATATATAAATTTTCTTAAATGTACGTCGATATTTTCAGCTAAATTGCAATTAAATTTCAAAATGTTTCACGTATGCACAATATACGTTTAAAAGTCTTCTACTGTGGCGAATGTACGAACACTTTTGCGAGTCACCGCAAGTAATAAGTCGAGGAATTAGTACGGGCCAAAAGGATTTTAAGCAGGCACTTCGTTAACCGCAAAATACGAGCGTGTTTTAAGTACCGAGATTTACACTTTTCCGTCGTTGAGGCAAGAAACGCACGGTCGTCCTTGATCCCTCAACCGGTTCAACAAACCAGGTTGTTCTCAATGATTCACTTGCGCTCGATTCCTCCTAGGGAAAATCCCTTTAAATGGCCACGCGCTACCACAATTTCGAATTAGGAGAAAGCCCCTCTGCTTACTCGCGATCCACGTTGTTACCTTGCGGAAAAGCGTTCTCAAGCCTCCATGTCCCGAGAGTAATACTTCACCGGCCACGGTATTATCTTTCACGCGTGACAGGCACAAATCGCGCCCATAATACGATTTATTAACTTCTCTCGAAGCGTGCAAATTACGCGCGACAAGTTGAAACACAGCTACCTCGAATAACTCTGGCAGAGCTTCGAATGAATCGCGCGGCGTCGCGTTGGACACGCGCCCCCGGAAGACGGATTTAGCGTGGAAAGATGAAAATCCGCGAATATCTCGCACGCACGTTCCCGATTCGTTCGAGCTGTCGAGCGGTCATCGCGCGATTGTCACGGACGTTGCTTTCACCGTGAAAGATCGACGACAGTCCACGGCGGTCGTTTGTGGATTTTCTTGGCTCGCGATACCACGTTTTCGCGATTCCTTGGCTAACGAAACTCTCCGCCAAGGGGGTGCGTTTCGCAAACGTCAGACGCGTTTATGGAGAAGCATTGAGCTGCAGTCTTTTGAAAGATGTTTGATTTTTCGAATTTCTTCTTCTCCAAATGTAACGCGTGCGTCTGATGTTCATACGAAGTCTCGTCTTGACTATGAAAAGCTTTGAATCGCTTCGAACATAATTTCATATCTTGAAACTTTTGAAAGTTTTGGTTAATCTCGAGCTTTGAAAGTGTTGATTTATCTCGAGTCTGTCTGTTTTACAAGCTCTCAATGTTTTATCCTTAATTGAGTATCGTTGACGTAATATATTAAAGAAAATCTGGAAAGTCTGAGGTATGAGGGTGTCCGAAGCACAATACATCATTAATATGTATTGAAGAAAATGTGGAAAATCTGAGACCATTTATTCGTTTTTATATTAACATAGTAAGTACGAAAAAGCTTGGAAAATGGAAAAAGTTCTTGAAAAACCTGAAGTATGGAACACGTTTATATACGTTGTTCGTTTCTATACTGACATAGTAAGCACTTGAAAAGTGGAAGAATATTCAAAATTCTTTTCAAGACATTCAGTAGTTTCGAGCTATTTACAATCGAGTTTTTTTTTATAATATTGAAAGACTTTCGCTTCAAAACTGAGACTCGAATATCCATCGTTTTAAAGATAGTCCAGCAGCTGCTTGCTGATCACGAGAGATGCAACGTGTAATTACCACGCGTGACCAGCCGAGATTGGCCACAAACGTGGCTTTGTTCGACGATTAAAACGGTACGGAATCGCGAAACGCGAGCGTCCGTCTCGAATCGAATCGCCTCGTTAGCATTGAAGAATAGCAGGTGTTGTAAACGTTCGTACGTGGAAATCGTGCATCGGGAGTAGGTTAGTTCGCATTAGTTCAAGGTGAACCGATTGCAGCTACCGTGACGGGACACGATGGTGTCCTCTTCTTTCGCAATAGCTTGTGTTCAGTGATGCTTCGTTGCGAAATTGCAGGATCGGAGTATTTCACCTAATTTGCATCGCGAAATGGAATATTCTCGTGAACAATGTCTGCTCGTGGAATAATTCGCGATTTATTGGAAATTTTTTACTCACTAGTGGATGGTGGATTTTTATGTATTTGTGAGAAATTGAAAATTAAAAATGCATAGAATATACATACCATGTACATATAGTAGATAAAGAAAAATTCTTTTACCATTCATTTTTTTAGTTACAGTAATAGAAGTATTAAAAATCTGCAGTCTATTTATTAATTTATATTATTCTTTGTATTCTGACATTTTATTTATTTATTGATATATGCGATCATCATCAGAATTACAATCTTTAAATGTAAACTCATATTTAGAACAGTTTCGCAAATGTAACAGTTGGTATTAACTCATTGCGAACCAATGTTGGATTAAGGCAAGCCAACATCATTTTGACAAGGCGAGAAATTTCAAGGATTTGTTTAATATCCTTCCATCATTCTCTCTTCACCTAGATTTTATGAAATTTCCAGAAATTGAAACACTTGTAACATACAACGATAAATCACAATTTATCTTAGTCCTTGATGGGTTAATAGAGAATGGTAAATATTCAGATCGGGGACAAATTACGAACGATTTGATAAATTGTGTATAATTAGGCTTCGGTGATGCGGATCTGTCATCAATTGTACTGTTACCGTTAAAAGTGGCAGGTCCTGCAATTTAAGTGGGTTAATAACGTAGAATTTGCTGGAAAATCATTGCAGCTTTGAATATTTGTATGAACTTTTTTTTTTCTTTTTGGAGTAATAATATTGATGATTAAATCGTGATACAAATGGGTTAATAGCTCGGAAATTAAGATATTTATAAGAATATTTTTCTTTTTTTTTTTTTTGGAGTAACAATATTGATGATCAAGTTGTAATTAAATTGTAATTTACGATGTAAATGGGTTAATAGCGTAAAATTTGCGACTTCAAGTATTCATAATGATATTTTTCTTTCTTTAATGATCAGGTGATTAATCGTTCATAAATCAAATTGATCAATTAAATTAAAAAAAAAAAAGGGTGGTGATGTAATAAAACCTGTTTTTTTAAATTTATTTCATAACTTAATACGTGATGAATAAATATTATGAATTTGTTTCTTCGTAATACTACATTTGCGAATTTTACATATATACAACATTTTCTTACAGAACAGATCTTTTTCAAAATATGGTATTTCACACAAATTTCTTAAGTTCTTTTATAGAATAATAAAATAAGAGAGCGGCGATGTAAGAAGAAAGCAGAATAACAAACTGGAAGAAACTGCTTCTTTTTGACACAATTTCTTTTTGCTTTTAAATTTCGTGAACTCTCAGAGGGTTAATGAAAAAGTGAAATTGATCAGTTTCGCTTCTCGAAGGATCAGACAGGGAAGAAAGTCAACGGTATGAAATTGTTTCGAAAGTAACGAGTCAGGAAAGTAGAATGAGAAGAATTTCTACACGAACGCGGTCGACGTTTGAAAATTTATAGGAATTCGCACGTTGGTGTACGGAAAGTATGGCTCTGCGTTCAACCTGTTGTGAAATATGCCGCGTGCAGTATAACTCGACGCACGTAGAGTAGAAACGCGTAGTTTTAAACGCGAGAGAAATGACTGTGCGCTACGTGTGTCCCTCCGGTTCTTGGGACACCGCTTCTGCCAGATGTTCCTCCTCCGAAAAGGGCCATCCGCCTTTTTATATCGCTTTTCTTGGTCGCTTGCTGTGGATTCCAGCAAGAACCAAGACATACGCTCTGAACTTTCGAATTCGTTCGAGAACCAGTTTATATCGAAATAGAAACGGTAACCGATTAACTACTAAGTGAAACGATTTACCACTGGACTTCCGATTTTTTTTTCTATTGATATTGATGTAATTTAATATATAATTTTTTTGATATTGATGTAATCTAATATATAATTTTTTTGATATTGATGTAATTTAATATATAATTTTTTTGATATTGATGTAATTTAATATATAATGATATTTTCACGATGATTATAATAATATATAATTTGATGTAATAAATTTAATATCAACGTGCAAAAGTATTTTGTAGCATTTGCTATGTAACACGATTTTCTACTTAGGTTCCATTTTCTTTTTCCTCTTTTTATTTATATTCTTGAAAACATAAATTTTGCGTAAAAGTACGCACTCTGCTTATCGTAATATCATCATTTCTTCAGCCAGAAAGTTACAGGATATAACGATGAAATGATCCAGTATCGGAAAATGGAGTTGTAAATGAAATATTGGATCTTTGGGAGGTTGAAATCTCTTAACGAGTTTAAAATCTTAAGTTCAAGTTTTCTTAGCAAAATGTTCGATTTGGCAAACTTTCGACTAAAAATTCGGCGACCTGTTTAAAATATACATTGCATCGAACTGAAAACTGTTACGTACATTTTGTCGTTGAGGTGAGAACCTTATCGCTGCTGAGAAAATATGGTCCACACGCTGTCTAGCATTTCTGTAACGTATCAGCTGATAAACGTATCTTTCTTTAAACTTAAAAATTGCATTTCTGCGTGTATCGTATCGTTTACTCTGGAATTCCATACTCCATTCACTAAAAGCCCCGATATTCTATCAATATTTCTCGCTCTGAATGCTCACTGGAACCGAAAGCTCCGTGCAGCCCAATTATCAAAGATTCCGATGGGCGAGGCAGCCGCGAAATTTGCAACCGATTCAAACACGAATGCTTAACAATCGCCGAAACACGCTTCATTTGAATCTCTTTGCTTTGAACCCTCGACGTGTAAAGAAAAACCGCGAATTCTTCGATTCTTAGTGACTAGCGATCGGCAATCGAATCTTAGTTTGAAAACGACTCAAGACTATTGAAATTCAAACTTTTCGCCATTTATACACTGCTGTTCAAAAGTGTGTGGACATTACCGTTTTTATGGAGTCTGTTACTATTAAATTCTTTTATGAATAGTATTGAATCAAACAATTTAATTATCCAGATTACGAAAAATTCTCTAACATCTTCGATAAACTAACGAAAGGAGAATTAATTACTGTTGAAGATTATTCTGTCAGTATATGGAGACAATCATTCATCAAAGTTTGGTATTGAATGATATTAAATGATATAACAACGTGTAAGTTATAGAGATGTACGTAGACGAGAGGGAGATGTAATCATTATTGGCGAGACACTTACTAAATTATTCGTCAGATTTATTCAAATCTACTAAAAATTTAATTCAGTGTAAAAATCAAAAGAACATACTACAGCGGTGCACGTGAGTCAAAATGCTTGATAATCCATCGAGCGATCGATGATTGTACGTTTCGATCGCGGTGTGTTCGATTCGCGGACGCACAGCTGATCGCAGACCGCGTGCTCGAACGTGTGGAACAGAGAGACGCGCGGAATCAAAGCAGCCTCTGATAGGTCGCGATACGCTTTGTTATTACGAGCGGAGTGTCGGTGGACGGGCAGTCGAGTCTAATGCCGCTGGCGGGCAAAATCGTAGCCAACGCTTGGCTCCCTCGATACTCCACGTCGGGCTTCCTCCGCAGCAGCATCGTTCCCCCGGTTCTGTGGTTGCAACGCGGTTACACATCGAGTTACGTACAGACAGACAGACAGACAGACAGATGATCGAACGTAGTACGGCGATTCCGTCGCGAATCCGACATTCCACTCGGTCCTTAATCACGGCCCCTAAATAAGGCACGCGACACTTGGAATCCCGTGGCCAGTCGTTGGAAACTGAAAATTCGTTTCGCTGAATCTGATCTATGGCTATGTGATCGATGAGACGTTCGATCGTTGTAAGGAGGAAAGTTCGTCCAGGTGTACAGTGGTGATATTTTTGCGCTTGAACGAGACGAGTAGAGAAGGGAACAAGTGACTTGAGAATAAATAAGGCAATAAGGTCTGAAATACTTGGAATTCCGTGACACGGTTTGAAATCGATCGTTTCGGGTCTAGCTACGTGGTCCGTGAGACACTCGATCGTTCACGGCGGAGTTCGTCCAAGTGTACAGTGGTGATATTTTGCAATTTTGCAATTAAACAACGAGATCCAACATAATAAAAGAACGAGAAACATTTGGAATTTCCTGACGCGATCAAATTGTACGAAACCAAAGATCTTTTCACGTTTGGTCGCACGATCCAACGTTCTACCGTATCGAGAAAGGAATCGACCCGGTGTGCAGTGATTTAATTAAACAACGAGAACGAGGAGATTTGGTACGATCGAAGGATCGTGCTTGAGATATGAAAGTGTGAGCCCTCTGTTCGACGAAGTTTGACCAATTGTGGTTTCTACGCGAAGAAACGATGATCTACCACAAGCCAACGATACCACGATTTCGGATTGCCGAGCGTGTCAGCGTGGCTCCGAGCAATCGGCCGATTTACACGAAACAGGCCAGCCATAGTAGCACGTGCAGTCTCAGAAGCAGCGCTTCCACGCCGCCGTGTGTCAATCGGTATGCGAGAAGACAGATACTTCTCTACATACTTAAATCTATATACTTTTGTTCTGTGCTTTCAAAGAAACAGTAATGATCTTTATTTGTACGTTTGGCCGACTTGTCGCGAAGAATTTTAGCATTTAAATAAGCGGCAGCTCTTTAGATTGTCTCGTTGACCCGATGTCGTTCATTTAGTATGCGACGCTGAATTATGAACAGCTTCCGCTTCCAGTTCCCGTCAGCCAGTCCACGCGCGTTCATTCTCGCGCCTGTCACTGTGTGCGAAAATGAAAACAAGACGATGAAATGTAGTGTAATTAAGTCCTACGTGTTGGGAGTATTGAAAAACACACTCGTTCTAGTTTGACATTGATTTAAAAAAGTGTTTGTAAATCTTGTAGGAAGTTATACCACATACAACGAAATATACACTATTCGCGTTAACTCTAAAAGTATGGAGCAGTCTTTGCTTTTTAGACGAAACAAACTTTTTTGTTCATTTCTCTGAGAGATGAGAATATCATAACTTTGATTTTTATATATTATAATATATTTTATTTTATATTATATTTTATATATATTTTATATATAATGATCTACACACATGTGTAAAATATTCAAACTATTGTAGAATATTTATTGTAATTGTATAAATTGCACAAATTTCTGTTTATGTTCTATTTCTTTGATTATATTATTTTATTTTTTATTTTTTATTTATATATATATATATAATTCTTGCCTAGGCGGCTTAGGATGGCTTCCGATTTACAATGGGTCTGCATTTTTCTTATTTTCTTCTCTTATAACTAATCCTTAGTGTCTACGTCTTATGAATCTAATTTGCCTTTTGCTCATCTACTTGTAGGAACTATAAGTAAAAGTAAAAGTAGAATGTAAAAGTAAAACAAAAGGTAACAGGTACAACAATGTGAAAAATAAAAAGAGTTTTCTACTGTTTTCTACTATTGCTTTTTCTTTAGTATATTTCTTTGATTATATTTGGAGGAATATAAAAATCCGTAGTCCAAATATAGTTAATCAAGCTTTTAATATTACATGGCAAATTACGAATCAAATATTCGTTTACTTGAATTTTATTGAATGTTTCTTTTGAAATAATTTCATTGTTTCTCGCGAAATCTTAGCATTCTCCAAATTCTTGAGCTGCATTTGAAATTTGATTTGATTCGAAAGTATTTAGAAAATTACAGGCAAAATTCGCACAACAACGATTTCCCATTACTGTTACAGATTCATGCGCGTGAAATAACTTTAGGTCTCATTTTCCGCATACTGGCAACAAAATGTATTCATTCCAAATTTAACAGAATTTGAACACGAAGTCTGTTGGTTAACCAAAGTCCGGAGAATTTAGAAAACTTCGAGGAAAATTCACACTACCACGATTTCAATTTTCTGTTACTTTTTACGCGCGCATGAGATAACTTCTCATGCATCGAGAACACAAAGTACCTATTCGTACTCTGCCTATAATGCCATTACAGGGGGCATACCAATGAGGGATACCTTGTTCCCATAAATCACGTCCCGGTTGAATAATGACCGGTGCTTCGTATAACCTTGCTAACCCCAATCTTCTCAATCCCTGGCCGATGACATTCCAAAGGGGAATCTTGATTGCCGGTGACCCTTTAAACAGTTGCCAACAGAGGGACAACAGTATTCTTCAATGCCAAATAGCCACTTCGCGAAATCTCGTCCGGTTTCGAATGGTGTAATTTGTCAATTCACTGGGTTACGGATGAGTTTTGCGAAATTGATGGGCACGGTCACGTGTAATAATTGCGCGGAAAAATATACGTGATTTCGCAGAGAACGTTACGACGGACGTCTGATCGTATACTTTCTTTCGCGATTACAGTATAAAGCCACCTTTGGGGAGCAAAGGACCTTCACCTGTTCACACGAGTACGCCTGCACGGTCTGGTATCCAGTCACCGAAGCCTACGATCAATGGATCTGAGCCTGTTGTGTAAGTGTCTTGCTATAGTTCGCATTATTTTATTATTTGTACAAAGTAGAATAATAATCGTGATTGAATTCTCATTTCTCTGCGACGGGATAGAATGTTTTACAAAGATAGCTGATTATTTATGTAGATGAATAAAAATCTGATTTGCCATTTAAATCGTCGTTTAATTGGAGAAGAATTCGATAGGATAGAAATTGAAAACGTGCGAATTTTTATGTGTTGTAGCTGTACTGCGGATATTTATGCAAATGTATAGTTCTACGAATCCAATTTAACCCTTTATGCGCGGAATTAAATTGTCATCTGTAATAATTAAATTTTTGTGTCATTGGATTTTATAATAATTTAGTGAATTACGTTTAATTCTCCCGAGAATGTCATAGATCATTAATATTAAATTACTAAAATTTGAAATATTTGATTTTATTCTTATTTTACATTCTCAATGTTAATTCAGTTAAGTGAAAAATTCTACAGCTGAGTAATTTAACTTTAAAATCACGAATCTTCATTTTACATATTTTTTTTTTTTTTTTTAATGAAATTATCATCACGATATGAAGAGTATAAAGGGTTAAAAAATGGAAAGTAAATAAAATTTACAACAACCTTTATTATACTTTACTATAAAATTTCTTACGTACATTCTGTGCGTTCTTTTTTTATATTAAACACGCGTGAAAATCCGCAGTCGGATATGAAACATTCGAGAGAAAACAGTGTGCGGCGATATTTTCATTGAAAATGGTGCTCGCAGGAGACAGAACTCGGCGCTGAGCAATGCTTACGACGTCAGAGCACAAGAGAGTCATTACGACGTCGTCAAGTCGATAAAGGTAAGCCAATAAAATCAGCCACTATTATTGCACCGAATACGAGATCCACGGGAAAGTAACTCGTAGGAAGTTGACTTTGAACCGCGTTGATGCTTTTACGGGGCGTCGCGCGACGATACAATTAATTTACGATTGCTGCATGTAACAGTAGGACGAAATCCTCGTTACAACGGCCCATGTAACTTAATAACAAGCTGACGAGAGCATTGATTACTGGTTGCTTTGCTCTGAATCAAGAGAACAGAGGATGTTTATCGTTTCGAGCTTTTAATCGTTTTTTATACCTATATTTGTACTTTACATAGAGTCTTATCGAGGTTGGATTGCAAACGTATTGTCGATAAGAAGAACGCTTGCACCGGCTTGAAATTTGTTTAATTAACTCGCAAAATTATAAACGATCGTATCGTGACGATTCAAACCGTTCCAATTGGTGTTTTTACGTCAATTTGAAATTTCGACCAGTCAGTGGTAATTAGCTGTCGGCTCTCTCGGCGAAATGATTTCATGAAATAGAAAATATTTTTTACAGCTTTCGAGAATGGGTAATGTTGCCGCGTGCGTTCGTTGTACCACGAAATGACCACGAGATCTAATAATGAGGAGGAGGGGGAGGGGGCTCGAATTAACAAGTCCAACTTTCTATATGTCTTTCTTTATTGCCATAAGCGCCCGTATAAATCCGTGACCCGTTTATGGTTCAACTTGCAACGCACCGGAGAGACTGGTTTAACGGCAATTTCCACGAATATTTGCGAACGTTGGCTCGTACACTTGTCGACACTTTTTTTTACAAATTTTATCGTATATCCGTACCTATATTATATATGGAATATTTTTCAAACACTCAACACCCAAAGTTTTTAGTGAGTTCTGAAAACATGCAAAAGTTACAAACTAATATTTAGTACAAATGTACATATTTTGTAGAGAGGACAAAAATATTTAAAGTCACAGAAAGTGTGAATTTCTAACACTTGTTATATACTTAAAATTGTTTTTCATTAAACGTATGTTTTTGATAAATGTTTTATATTTACATATTTTGATGTATTATTATTTATTATTGTTCATATTATAATTCACATTATAACGAACTTTATATATTATTGTATATAGCTTAGCTGCATTAAATTATTTGCTAAATATATCTATAAAATACTGTGTAGAATATTCTCAATATATATTACTAAATATCTTATAACTTCTATATACATTTTCAAATTGGTTTCAAATTTTACCAGTAAAGTTATGACACTCGTGTCTCATTACTATGCTAGTGAAATATAAAAATGTTTTACATAATACAAATAATACATACATAAAAGTTTCCTACGGTAAGCGTACAAATATTTTTGTGAGTCGCTATACATTTAAATCACACTTATAATATTTTTTCAGACACGAAATAGTTCCAAAGTCTCCCAAATAATAATTAAATTACATAAAATTTTATGACACAAGTTTATGATATCGTTGTTATCACTTTATTGCTGATTTATATCGATTTAATGTAATTCAATTAACGATGGAGTTGTGCCCGTGAAAGGTATTATGAATTTGGAAAATTACGATGTCGAACATTCGGAGAAACTTCATTCCCGGTATATATCACGCGCAGATCGACTCTAATTCCCTTAGTCATCGATTGGTTAATCGAGAAATTGCCAATTAGACGTTTTAATCGATGCAATTAGCCGCTCGATCGCAGAACCTGCCCCCTTGTCTTGTCCCCAGTCAACTCTTTTTCCGGAATGTTCGCCAATGACGCAATCAACACAAATCGCATAGTGGACGACTCTTCTCGAAAGTGAGACAAAAATGAAAAAGGAACAGAAAATTGTTTGAATATTCGGTTGAATAAGCGTCTCCTATAACTGAATTTTCTGTGCGCTAATAAAGTAATAAGTGAGAAACACATGCAAATCGAATTATCCAAAAATATTTTACTTGAAAGTTTGTTTCCGTTTTTTCGTTTTGTCAATCGCTGCGCATTTTGAATAACTGCCACAATTATTTGTAACGAGTTTCCGCTGTTAAAGATCCATGGAAGATAATGCATAGTTGACGTCAGTTTGTCAATTTAAATGTTCCACCTTGTCCATCGGCGATGAAAAATCAACGAACGAAGAAGAATTGACAAAATTCATAGGAATTTAAATATTCACGGACCATGCGTCAAAGAATTGTTGGCATAAAATGCTATGTGGTCATCGTAATAATTATTCGACGCTCGAATCTGTTCATCTGTCATTACGTCATGGTTTAGTCGATAGAAATTAGCTTCCGCAATACGGAACATCCTTCAAATTCTGGTACGAATACTTGTTTTTATTTAATACTTTGAAAAAAATCGCATTGAAAAATTTGTCATCTATATTTGAATTTGGTTAATTCCGAATTGGTCAGAATGTTGCTCTATCTGCTAAAGTAAGTCAAAAATGTGAAATACAATTTTTTCGCAAGATACTTTGTTCCTGAAAAAATTGAATGTAAGTATCACTATGCCAAGTACACGTCTCTTGAGCCAGTTCTTAATAAAGTTTAAATATTAAGCTCTGTTTGTTCTTGTAGATAAAATAAGCTTCTTTTTGATTACTCGTTTCGAAAATAGAGCTGTAAACGAAAAGAATTTATTCTTTCTTCCCAATTTATTTTCATGTATAATGTAACATCACCGTGGTACCGATTTTACCACGATTTCAGGGAGAATCTGTACTATTATTCGATTCAAACTTCTCGTCTTCAAATTCACCTTTATTACTCTTCTTAAACAATCCTATTCTATATTTAAATATTAAATGTCCTGGTTGAATAATTAAGAAAACACAGTTTCCCTTACTGTTTTGCTCCGAAATCGACCCATCACTGCTATGTATATCGATCGATCGATATAATCATCATTTACTTGGAATTAAAACGACGATGTGAATAAGACGCGATTATGCAACGCGAATATCGCGCAGAACTGCGAAAATGTTCGAGCCAGGTGCTCAGCCAGATGTCAATTGAGAATCATGTATAGATGCGACTCTGATTCGGTCTCATGGTCCTGTACGTGATCACCTCGATCGCCAACAGCTGCTGCTTCGGTCGTAATGGGTCATGGCCTGTTCTGTCTGTTTCCAGTATCGCGGACAAACCGGTTCATCGATCCATATTAGATTTACTTTTCAGCACATAGGTCTGACGACATCGATGGACGTGCGTGTCGCGTTAAGGAAAATCACATTCACGTGGGAGCGAAGATATGCGTGTCTGTTAAAACGTAAATCGTTTGCGTTTCAACGCGCTGAACCGTCTGATCTCTTATTTACGAGAGGATGGATATATTTTTTAACGCGAGAATTCGGAATATCATTGGGAGGTCTGTCTTTTGTCATAAAAATTCGAAATAAAATTGAGAAAACACTTCCTCGAATATATACAATCGGAAACTAAATCTATCTCAATGTAGCAATAAAGCTGGAAAATGTATCTTTTAATATAAAAGTTCGAAATGAAATTGAAAACATGTCTAAATGTATATTTTGGTGTAAAAGTTCAAAACAAAATGAACATTTGCATCTCTTAGTGCAAAAGTATAAAGAGGAACTGGAAAATTGTCAAAACAAATAACGACATAAATTTCCTACGGAGCGGCTTTTGATTTTTTAATTACTTATGTGATGAACGTCGCGAGAGTTATTCGCGGTGTACACGCTGACAAGGTCCAAGCGCCCACACTCGAAATTCTAATGCTCATTCCTGAGCATCGCTGGATTATGTTTCACTAGATGACGCAGTTAGAGGATGCAAATCGACGTGCAGTCACGCACCGATGCGTCTTTGCCTCGCACAATTAGAAGACTCGTCGTAACGTAAACGAAAATGGTTGTTCCGCGTAGGCGATCGCGGTTTTCCGAGATTTTTGCCGCGCTGCAAACTTGGCGATGACTCTGCCGCAAACTCCAATTTCAATATTCGCGATTGTCGTGTGACGTAATTCTTAGCGGTAAACATGCGTGCAGGAGGAAGTCATATCAATCTAACGTTTCGCGGACGCGATTTAACATTTCTACAACGTAGTGTTTACTGAATTTAACGAGATAATCGTGGAGGATTTTGTCAAAGATATCTTCCAGTTTGCTTCGATTATTTTATTCTTGCGATTTGTTCCCTATTTAAACGTAGAAAATCCTTGTTGTTGTCAAAATGATATACAAATTTTTGAGAAAAACGGCGTATGTGACAATTGAAAAAGTCAAAAAGTCTCGTTTTTATTGAATCAATTTTATTTACTGTTAATCGTGCAATGTTATTTTTCGTCACTCCACGTTGATAATTGTCGTGTGTTTTCGAGGAGTATTAAGGGTCATTCATGATTCTTCAATTTCATTTCGAATCTTTATGTTGAAAAGTATATTTTTTAATTTTATTTCTAATTTTTGTATTAGAAAAATATATTTCTTACTTCGAAAATTATATTTTACATCGAAAAGCATATTTTTTAATTTTATTTCCAATTTGTATTAGAGAAATATATTTCTTAATTTTACTTCGAAAAGTATATTTTTTAATTTTATTTGCAATTTGTATTAGAGAAATATATTTCTTAATTTTACTTCAAATCTTTGTATTAAAAAAATTTGTAGTTACTCACTGAAAATCGAAACCGAAACCTGACCTTGAGAAAAATAAACCCTTTTTTTTTTGAGAAAAATAGAGTAGAGTGCGTGGATAAATGACAATTGTCGTATGTTTCGCTAGAAACTGGACACCTGCCAACGTGTCACTTTTCCGAAAGGGTACACCTTTTCCCACTTGAATTAAAAGCGCGATACACCTTCAACCGTCAAGGTAAACTGGAATCGATGGCCATGTGGGTGTAGTGGAGACGCCTAGTAACTTAATAATGGCACGTGCTCGTTATTATTCACGATTGATGTGCAACTACGTTGATCGTTTAGTTTAGAGAAGGTTTGGTTTAGGAATGTTTACTCTTCGAATTTTTAAACATTTAGAAACAATATTGGAGATCGTGGAACAAAAATTCATAAAGTTTTTTACGTTATTTTAATAGTCTTTGTAATTATTGTTACGCAAATTGAAAAATTCTCATAAGTATTTATTTTGTATCTAATATTTGCATTGGAAAGTTAATACATAATGTGAGATGTTTGATTTTGTTTAATATATAATTTATATTTGAGGATATTTGATTTAAAATTCTTCAATAATTATTTTCCGATTCTCATAAATTGGAATTTTTATACGTAAAAAGTGAAAGACTGATATTATAGAATACTTAATTCATACACCGTGGAGACCATTGGATAGAAATTGGCACCATAAATTTCTATGTTATTTTTAATAGATTTTATAATTTTATAATTTTTATGCAGTTTTTCGCAATTTATTTTATATTTAATATTTGGAATTTTTGCACGTAGAAAGTTGATGTATCTACGTATATTTATAATTCATAGGCTGTTCGTTTATATTGATCCAACCAATGTCTTGTATTACTTGCTCTGAATATGCAACGTACGTATCGTATATCGAATGCATAGAGAAATAGAATTGCAGCTCCATCTCGTTGCATATGTGAAAGCCTGTTTCTGCAAATACCAATACTCTATTAATGCTTTTCGTTGGTGATGCAGGAATTAATTAAGAATATCAACGCGCGAAATCGTGAATGGATTTACCGACGCGTAGTAATTTTGTTTTTCATTAACGAAACGAGTTTCTCTTTTTTTTTTACATTGCAGTTATCCCTCATCAATTTTATTTTTAGCAATCTTACGAATTATTCTGTGATTTATCTGTGTTGAGATATTTTGTCAGATTTTTATAGATTTTTAATTTCAAGTCTCTCACTCTTTTACATATACTATAAATTCAAATGTATAATAATTATTATATATATCTTCTGAAGCGTTGACTGTTAGATCTCCTTTTCAATGTATACATGAATATGTTTGTGATCTCACTGTAAATGTAATTAGATTATCTTCTAATTTTATTAAAATAATCTTTACATGTATTTGATTTGATATGCATTGAAAGAATATTTTATACTCCTTTCATTCCCTTATTCTATAATATAACATAGAATATAATATTAATTATTCTAAATATTCTTTCAACACTTTATAATCATTCTCTTGACTTCAGCAATCACTTACAGCCATCTTAGGATTAATTTTATAATATCCCTCGAATGTTTTTCACTATTTTTCAAGAAGTGCGATTATTAAATCACTTTTGTTTGATATTTTTCTTTTACTAATCCAAAAATCCGAAATGTGTTACAAATTTTCTATTAGATTCACATTCAGCATTCATTAGATTCAAGTGTTGTTTGAACACAATTATGCACAGCTATTTTTATATGTACATTGTCCGTTGAAGGTTTGAGTATTTATTTCCTCTATAAGCACACATTGTGCTAGATTCCAAACATTTTCTTGAAACATTAAAGTATCGCGTTGTATTTGCCACGGTCGACTGTGACTCACAATTGTTCCCAGTAATGGCCAATAAACATCTCTTTTTTTCTCTTCGTTTGTCTGCCAAAGGCAAAGCCTACTCTTTAATTCGAATAGCAACTACGAGGTAAAAAGAAAGAAAACACACGAATGAGTTCATCGACGTACATATATACCAAGAATACCGGTCGATTTTGTTAACATTCGTAAATTCGGGTATTAAGTTGAACATTTAGAGAATCGAATGGAATTCTCATCAAATATATTTCAAGTGAATCGCAAAAACTTGCCAAATGTCCGATGTGCATATTTTGTTGTATCATTACGTGTACATCGTCAATCATTTCGGCTGTTGTTTGCCTGCATCAGTAATTAGAATTGAAAAAGACAATGAAACGGAAAATGATGGAGAGATGATATCACAATCGCGTCATTCACGAACTTCGCAGAAACGAATAATAAAACAGTAGATGAGATACTATTTATAAAATAGACCACGCGCTTTTCGCTTTTTTTTGAAAAGCTGAAAATAAATGTACAACACGTTAGTGATAAAATCTTGAATGAGTAACACAAAACAATAGTGTTTTCTGCGTCTTTAGAGGGCTGCAAATCAGATTCATTTAATTCATTCGAGTCAGCGTCAGTTTCAGTTAATAAAAGAGAAGAGATATTAAATTACATGTAAGAAATCTTTAAGAGGAAATAATATTAAAGCTTTTAAAGCGTTTCCCTAAACTTTGAAACAACTCGCATCCAAATAGACACGTCTGTATTATACGTATCCAATGATCTCTCAATAAAGAGTGCAAAAAACGAAGCATATCAGTGTCTGCTAATTGGCTGGTTGAGTATCAGGCCGGTCAGTGTCAACGACAGTGTAAAGCTTCGAACGCGGGAGAGAAGAAAGTAAAGCTCGCAACGATGACAAAGTTATGTCGGCGCTCGACCTGATTACAACGGCGATCAGGGTCGCGCGCCGGTGTTCTCCCGCAGTTTCGCGCGACAAACCCATAAGGTTTGACCTAATATGGAGACTTGTGTGGAGTTTACGAATGCCACCGGTCTGGTGGGGATCCGTATGGAGAGCTCCTGTGTGAGGCCTTCGGGTCTCTCTCCTCACGGAGTCCCCCAGTACCTCACCGGACGTGTGTTACGCCGCACACGCGTTTCCATGTAGCCACGATTGCGTTTCCGTTCGTAAATTGCCCGTGGAACGTTCAACAACGGGAAGCAATACCGTTGTTCGTCACCGGTGGTCAGTGAATTCTGTGTGCCATCCCACGCTGAGAAAGAGGAGCTCACCCGAATTTTTACATCCAAAAGCCGATCGAAAAAAGGGAACGTGTAGCCTGAATTCTGAAAACAGCTTG
Organism: Frieseomelitta varia; assembly: GCF_011392965.1. Lineage (NCBI taxonomy): Eukaryota > Metazoa > Arthropoda > Insecta > Hymenoptera > Apidae > Frieseomelitta > Frieseomelitta varia. The sequence continues at coordinate 50,671 of NW_025110474.1, read as the reverse complement.
TTTTTTGGTATCGTGGAAAGATACGAAGTGAACGATTATTGAAACGATCTCGATCGCACGTTTGATTTGTCAGACAAATTTGCATCGGACGAAGAAGATTCAAGAACGGAGAGCAATTTGAATTCGAATTTACCGCTCGAAGAGTCGAGCAAAGTTTGACACAGGAAATAAAGTATTGACGTCAAATAATCCTGATTACGAGGATTACGAATTCCTCGAAGAGGAATTTCCAAGAAAAGACACGAAACGAAAGAAAGTACGTAGCGTTTCGAAACGTTGTTACACTGTTTACAGTTTCTTCTGTCGTGCGATACGACATACGCGACTAAGTCGTCGTGTATCAACGCGAGCCGGCAACAAGTGATAGGAAGGTCGTACTCGATAGAAAGCGGCAGTTATGCCGTGCATCGACGAACTTCAGTATACGTGCCGCGTTCAGAGCAACTAGCCGTTGCGACGTCATCTCCCCGGAAACGATCTCCGTGAAACAAGTGCGATCCTCAGTGTTATCTCGTCGATTGCGCCTCGTCGTCGTCGACATGTCTACCGCGGCGCACCAGCAAGCTGCGATACGTCGTTTGGAGGCCCTGTTCAGGGACGTGAAGCTGGAACAGCAGCAGAACAACCCGGAGATAGTCAAAGTAGAGATCGACTCGAGCTGCTGCGACATTCACGGCAGGCACGCGAAAGAGAATCAGTTGAATCGCAGAGGCTCGATCGGGACCGCGTATCAGTACAGGAGAGATTCGCCCGGTTATCCAGGAACTTCGCCGAGCAGAAGAGGCTCGCTCGGTCTACCGATGTCGCCGCCGAAGAAGGAGCTTCATCCCTCGAGCTTTCCAAACACGTTGAGGAGAAACCCTCTGGGTTCGTCGATGAGCGCCATCAATCACGCGAAGAAGGATCCTCACGCGTCCACGTTGGCCAGTTCGGCGCTGAGACGCGATCCGATCGGTCGATCGATGGGCTGCTTGAAGAGAGACACCGTCTCGAGCTACAACTCGCCGCTGAGACGGGATTACGTAGCGAAATCGATGACGAACCTCCAGAGGCCGATCTCGCGACAACGAGACGGTAACAATCTGTCCAGCCTTTTCGCCGCCTCGCCGATATCGGAGAATTCCCTGATGTCCAACGTGAATTCGTCGAGCAACGACCTGAAGAACGACTCGAAGACGAGGAGCACGTCGAACCTGAAGAGCTGCTTGGCCGGATCCAGTGGAAATTTAAGAAGCAACTTGAACGTGACGCTTAGCACCGATCTCTCGATGGGTTCCAACGGGAATCTGAAGAAAGATGGCAAACTGGTGGCGCCGCTTTCTAGTCGAAGGGGTTCTTACGACAGGAGGAGACTCTCCACTGACTCTTTGGATAATACGAAGAGAAACTCGTGGGATCCGGGTCGAAGGGGTTCTTCCGGATCATCCGGAGGCTGGGACGACCCTATTTGGGAGGAGGATACCTTCGATGGCGTCGATCAGGTAAAATATTGAAGCTTCTTAACTCTCGGAGGTCTTGAGGTCTCCGAACTTTTGTAGTAAAAAGAGTCGCAAGTTGTACAGAAATTTTATTTCGACACAAAGATAGGACAAACATGCAGTTATATATTTCGTTACGAGATGACCAAAGCTAAGAAATAGATCAGTAAAGAAATTGAGTGTGATAAACATGAACCTCTGTATTTGAAATTATTTAAATTTTTTTAAGTGCTCATACTCTAATTAAGAAGCTTTATATATATTTTCATCCAACGTTATTTTGCAATATGACTACTTTTGGTATTTTTGAATATATTCTCCAAATATTGGAAAATCAATTTATATTAGAAACAAATTTACACTCGACAATATTGAATTATTATGTAACAAGAGTGTGATAACAGGTTAATACGAGGAAAATCTGGCTTCGAAATAACTTATTAAGAGGACGAAGCATAGAAAGTTTATTTGGGTGTTATCTTCCCAAACTATTGTGTCTGTCAAAAATTCCGTCAGATATTTTAACAACGGTCCAGAAAGCCGAATGAAACGTCGATTCATTGTATCTGGTGCTTTCCAGCGAGTGACAAGAGAAACCATTTCTCGAAGCGCGGTGAAACGTACCGGGGCTTGATTGTCGTTGCACGCGCGGACAGAATTTATCGTTCCTTGTTAGAAGGTGCACTCAGTTAACCGTGGGAATGCTATTCTCGAATCTAGGCATTCGCAATCCGACCCGAGATTTATCGTGACGAAAATTTCAGCCGAGTGATATTAAATTTGTGAATGGGATTTTCATTGCGTTGCATTGTATTTCTTCATTTATACGAGATAAAAGTCCTGCGATGTATGGACGTACAGTATGCGGAATAGAAATTATAAAGAACACTGACAGTAAACAAAATAGTAAGTTAGAAGAAGTTAAGTTAATCACGAGGAACAGAGAGTAAGAAATTAATACTAAATAGGAATAATACTATAGGAATTTGGTAGTATAATAATAGGGGAATTAATACTAAATAGGAATTTGGTAGTTCAAGCAGGCTACCCTTGGCAAAATTGTCAATTAACTTTTAAAAGCTTTGTAAATAAACTGCGTATTGCCATGAATTTATAAAAATTACACGTAGTGAATAAAATATTATTTCAATTTGAATTTAATATAATGAGAAATTATATATGTTTCACATAACGTGGAGAAACTCTATAAAAATACTCTGCTGCAGTTGTACGTAACGTTCTTCGTCGATTTCCGATTCAATTCCGGCGAATCCCGCCAAAGGGACGTCGATCGAGACGATCGGCGTAATACTTTACGAAACTTTCATCTGTCGTTAGAAAACGTCGGCGAAATATTCGCGAAAGCGTTGATTTACGAGCCGATCGTGCAGTGCCTTTAATGTTTCTCGGCATCAAGGTGTTTTCCATGTGGCGCCGGTCACATGCAAAGTGTTTGCCACGTACTTACGTCATCGGCATGCCTTGCACGGTATGGACACGCTGTTAGTCATCGACTGATTATGAAAGCGCGCACGCGTCTTGATTCTACTAAAATCCGTGACACATATGTACATATGTAGGTTGATTAACAATGGAACTACCAAAGTGGTCGATTCTTAATTTTATTGGAGATACAGCGACGCATTTTTAGAGAATGATTTTTCATGAAATACGGGGCGATCATTAAATTATTCTATTCTTGATGGAGCGATTGAGAAAAAAAAAAATTTGTTTGTTGCAGACATTATAATAGCGTGAGACCTACGTCTTTCAATTGCTTGTTTCTTACATTTCGAAAATCATCTCAACTCGAATCAAAATGGAAAAATATATTTTTGTGATGACTTGTTAAATTCAGCTGGAATCGTAATGCTTATTAATCAATTGTTTACGTATAATAAAATCGAAAGTGATTTTGAAAGCATCGTCAAGAGAATAATTTAAGGCAATCGTCGTCCTGTGTGCGAATAAAAACTCGTGTTCCTGTATTACAAACTTTTACTCGTTCCTTTCACTTTGATTTCTGCAATACAGATTTTCTCTTTCAGTCGTCGATAGTTCTAGCGTTAAAAGTAGACGAAAAAAAAATAAGAGAGAGAAATGAACGATGACAACATTTAGATTTAGCTGACACACAGCTCGTTTAAATTTCATAGATCCGAGTGTTGCACTCGGATTGTTAACTTTCGAAGTAATAAATTTTGCTGCCTGTATTTCCAATAAGAGAGAGACGTTACGGTTATTTACGACGTACCGCGTCTATTAGCAAATATTTGTATTCCTATTTCGTACAACCATTTCACCTGTTGAATGTCGGTTAGATTCGCAGACTACGTAATTCCTATTCCTTCTTCGCCGTTCGTAAACGGCGTGGGCTTTTGTTCCCCAGGTAATTCTGGAAATCGAGCGCAAACGCCTGAGAATATGTGAACTCGCTTGTTTAAGAAGCGAGTTCAGATCGCTTGTTATTCATCGCGTCTCTATCTGATACACGGGCACTCTTTGCATACGTAATACATAATACATTACACGTAATCACCATTCCACAACAACGACCATTAAGAGGAACAAATCATTCGATCTCCGTGTCTAACTAGTAGAACTTCAGACAGAACTCGCGTTAAGTCATCTGTCAAAGCACTTAAGAAATCATTTATTTTTGTATTTTTTATTTTTTGTCAAAGATTCTTTATGGTTACAGTGAATTCGTTTTTTTTTTTTTTTTGGTGGCGAATACTTTGGAACAATTAGATATGTAGATTCTTGTGAGAATAGTTGTAGTAATTCACAAAAGTGTTTGAATATTGTTATGTATGTTTGAATATTGTTACGTTGTGTCGTATCATTATGTAAAACACTTTGAAATTGGCTATAATAGAAGATGATTGCCATGATTGTATTGGCAATATTTGAAGAACACAAGAGAGAAGTGTGACAGGTAATTTCAAACAATTTGTTTATTTGGACCTATGAACGAAGTTCAAATAAAGAATCATTTTCGGAGTGTTCAACAGATTGGAAAAATATACGTATATTCAGTTATAAATAAATAAAAGAATAGTTTCAATAACACGAAGTTGACTTTTAAATTTTAAAATTGCCTGTCATGTTTCTTTAATCTTTGCTTATTACATTCAGTAAAAAATTAGCATACAGTCATCTTAAATATAATTTTAAAGACGGTCTCGTAGAATATTGAAGATTTTGTGATCTTTGCGAATATGCATATAGGTACTATTTATGTACTAAATATGTATGTACATACCTTGAAGATTCTATGTATATCTTCAGATTTGTTTCAAACTTTACCAATATAATTATGGTAGTTGAATCTCCCAAATCACAGTAGCAATGAATTGTCAAAATGTTTCCCATAACACACATTCTACAAGTGCTCAAGTATTTTCCTGAGCTACAGTATATCATTTCTCAGACGTTTTATTTGTCAGAATATGCATTCGCTGATAACTTGTAGATCATAAATTGAATTTCAACGAAGTGAAAATGATCAACTTGAATTTTATCGTTCAATCGTAGGAATAATATTATGATTTACTATGTAAATTCCTCTCTTGCAATAATAGTTCAATAATATAAATTCTAAGCTAAATTTTGACGCTACATTTATAATTTTATATATTTGTAACGCCGTATTTTTGGCAGACTTGAGTGACTTTTAGTAACATAGAAGCTTCTGTTCTCTCTATCGTACTATAAATTTTCTCCGTGTCTCTTGCACTTTAACTTCTCTGCTACAAATTCTATATCTTATTGTTAGTCGTCTAGGTCTCGTGTCAAAAGAACAATCGACCATCGCGTTGCTCTCAAATTAATTTTGCTGACTAACTTAAACTGTTCGAACGAACCAACGATTTTTCTCTGGTTTCCTCTCACGAGCAATTGGCATTGCTCTTGATGGTGCAATGCGATACCGATACGCGAACACGATGCATTTCCTGAAACAAGATTGCCCGCAGGTGAGGCCTACGCATCGTTCGGCCATGAGTTTGCCCACACTCGCCTGCGCGGCGCTTGTATATTTTCCCTCGACGTATTTTTTCCCTCGCGTTCTAGCTTTTTATCCCGTTTCCTCCTCCTAGCTGATTCGTCCCCGCGTGTATCCTTTATGTAAACAGCGATCGCGCGTGGCGACCCACGCCGCGGACCCTCGATATGGCCAGACCGTCGCCAACGATTTAAAAGTAGCGTTCGCGTCATTAACGTCGACCCGATCAGATCCGATCCGATCGATCCACCGATCCTTTCGTACATAATGTCACCGTCGTTCGTCTTATTTGGCGTGTTGCAGTGACACTCGGACTGTTTTGCAAAATCTGGCAACTCGCGTCATTATAACAACATGGTTAGAAAATCTGACGATTTAATCGACTGTTCATGGTCATTTTCGACACGTGCTGTTGCGTTTATTCTTTTTATTCTTTCTTTCTTACCGCGTTGAATGTCATTAATTGTAAGATTTGTATGTTTCGTTATTATTAAAAATAGGAGAATGGTCAAAGTGACAAATTCGTTGTTTTTTTTTTTTTTTTTTGTAGAAATTTTGTAGATTTTTAAATGGGGTATTTTTGGAGATTCATGCTAGTCAAGTGTTCATACACTTGAAGAAAAATTATCGATATTTTAAATTATTAGAATTTTCTTTATAAAGAAAAACTGCTTTAATCCACCTGAGTTCATTCTAAAGCCATGAAGTCTTTAGTTTTACAGTTCTTTAGTTTTATAGTTCTGTCCAACTCGTTTTTTATTATTATTATTATTATTATTATTATTATTATTATTATTATTATTATTATTTCTCAAAGACATACATTATGTAGTGGGTGGAAAAATAAAGATATTTTTATTCTCGGAAACTGCAGAAATTCAAATTATGTTTAATCTGATATGACAGATTTATTGATTTAGTTTGATATTTTGAATGGTTATTAATAGCCATTCGAATAAAATTCGAAGCTTATTAAATGCTTCGTTTTTCAATATTTACTGAACTAATAAAATGGATCTTTTAATCTTTATTGGATGCTAAGGAATTCAATTTCATTCATTGTTGAAATTGTTATTACAGTGATTTACATGGAATTTCACATTCACTGTTCTTTATTTCCTGATGCTCAGTGATTTCGTAATAGACTTGTTAACAGGTATTAGATACTAAAGGTGTAATTTCCTTGTCGATTCATTAGAATGTTTATCAGTTATAGCCATGTACGCAGAATTTTATTTTCATCGTAATAGATCTTTCCATTTTTAATAGTTAAAATTTGATAAGAATAAATGGGATTTTTCCATTTTTAATAATTAAAATTTGATAAAGATAAATGGCATAAATCTGCTGATTCGTACGTTAAAATTTCGATTTTTATACTGATACATTAAAATGAGAAGAAGAGTTCGTACTCTTTACCCGTCAGGCAAACATGAATTTAAACGCAGTTTTATAACAGATTGCGTGTTTGAAGCGGAAATCGAAACAGACACGTTGCATTAATAATATTGAGGCTTTAATGTAACGTTTGTTTTCCATTTCGAGGAACTTGTTTTACGTAATCTAAGCGTGATTCGCGATCGAAAAGAAAGTCTTTTTTTTTACGTAACGCGCAGCGTGTGCATCGAAAATTGAAGGGATATACTTGAGAACCGCGAGATGCTAATAGATCGAGAAAGTAACGTCCGATCTAATGCAAAGTTTTTCTTTTAATTAACATCGGATTTGGTTGTTCTTGTCTAATTAAGAAAAACCGATTCACCCAGAAACCGTCGAATTGTAATGGCGCAACAAATTACTCGACTCCGAGATGCTTCCTGACACCTTAATGACACTGAAATTTGCTTGAAAGGCGAAATCTGCTTTTTTGCTCGTTTATGGCACAGAAATCTGTGACAGCGCGGATAACACGAAACGTCACTTCCGTGCCATACGAGTAAAAGCATCCCCTAAAAGAGAAAATACGAGAAATACATTGGAACACGAGAAATACATGGACAATTGTTTTAACTTAAATATTAGATTAATGGAGATGAAATGTTATCTGAAATTCGAATTTTGATTTTATCGTCTATTAAATTTCATTCTGTCGTCAGGTAATGACCAGATCAGGAAATGAAATATTTATTATTTTATGAAATCACGTATATTCCACGTCAAAAATGTATCTCATTATTGGTCGTCATAAATCATTAGAATATTCGTTAAATATTTCGATATTAAAACTCGTTAAAACTGCTGGAAATATAAATTTATTACTCTGGACAAAAGTTAAATATATTCTCTATTTCATTTGGACAATTTTTTGACAAGTATAAGTTATGTGAAAAAATTTCTAAAATTGATAATTCTTATAAAGTTAGAATAATGTTGCGAAGAAGCCTGCTGTTAAATTTTTATCTCAAAAAGTGACATTTCACGTCTACGAATCTACGACGCCATTTTTTAACAGGACCTTAACAATTTCTTTGTTATCATTATCGGTAACTTTCCATCACATTTCATTAAAAATCAGCGGTAACTAATTACGTCAAAACTTGATTGTTTGTTCCTGTTAATCATTCCCGTGATCTTTTTCATAATTAAAATCTCGTTAAATATTCCACGCAGGTGAACGTTATTTAATGTCTACTTTGTATAACGCCGAGACGCGAACTGAAGAAAAAGAAAGATTACGTTTCGGTTCTTTTCGATCTCGGTCGTCGACCCGATGGCGGACACGAAAGAATGTTTTAAATATTTATACATGTTTATATTGGGTTGGATTCTTTTACGATGACTGCTTCATTCATTTTGCAAAGGAATATATTTCATTGGACATTGCAAATGGAAATACGCGTATCTAGTAACGATAGTAAATTAGTTTTTTGTTGCTGTAGGATTTAGCTGCTTCGACCGACTGTATTTTCTTTTCCTGTGTCTTTGCAGGTCAAGAGCTAAATTGGTCTCGTATCGTGTATCTTTTGAACTTTCTTTCCTTCAGCGCTGTACATACCAGAAACGCGGCAGCGCTGATCTTTAAGTACTTGAAAACACGCCGTAACGGCGACGCGAATCGACAAGTTGCACGCGTGATTTTCCGCTATTAGATATACCGGACGATTTCCCTGGGCGTAATCAGTCTAATTCTTGAAATTGACTGCACAGTCGACAGTGCAATTTCCGTATGGAATGGCACGCGACGCGTTGTTCGGCCCCCGAGACTTATTTCCTCGGTACGATGCACATGCATCGGCTGTGGATGCACTCTGCACGCGTGTCGCGTTTCTTGCGCCGCGAGTGCAGCGATTTCGCGTTCGTATCGCGCTGCATGGAACCGTTTTGTCTCATGGTACGACGTCCGAGATGATTGACCGAAACAGCTGGGTACCGTTAACAAAAATTGACGTTTCATCGACGTTACGAACGGACACGACCACGTCTGCGGACCGATTCGCGAATCTTGCGATGCATTGATCGGTTTGTGGTAAAAGATCGAGGAAAAAATTGAAACATTGTTTTTTTTTTATCATTGCAACATGTTTCTTGCATTTCTCGTTTCGAGTTAGACAAATATATAGACGTTAATCGACGCAACAATTGTAGAATAATCTATTTATTCGTAAATTTTGGTCGATGTACACACGACGGAAGTCGTTTGATAACTATTGGTAAAAATTGGTAACGAGTCTCCGTGCCGCTCAAAGTTAATCTAATGTTTCAGTCGACAATGATCCGGAACAGTTGATAATTTTTTTCAGTATTTCGAAAAACAGTTTTTCTATTGTACTAATCAATAATTTAATAGTTTTTACATTTGTATCGGAAAGTTACACGTTCATGATTGTGTTACAATGTTTTTCTAATATAATTTTCTAATATATTTAAATGGATGTTAGTCGAATAGTCGAATATATGCTGCTAAATTTTTCATTCCAATTTTCATCAATCGCTGTTTTAAATCGTATTATATCCCTTCATCGATGAGGTACCATCACGTTCAATTCAATAAATAATTCTCGAAACAGAACAACTGGCAACACTGTCCATATTTTTTGATTTTAATTCTCATCACTAGTAGTGCTGCTGTGCAAAACCTGCCTGAATCGGTACGACAGGATGTGACACAAAAATGGTAATGGTAATGATGATCTCAAAAATCGTGATCGGAAAAATACATTGTATGCAATGTCACAGATGAAGTATATGATCATATACCTCATCTGTGACAATGTTTATTCATATACCTCGTTTGTGATTGTAGTTAGTCTATGATTGTACTGTTTTACCGACCACAAGTAAATTCTGTAGTACCCGTTAAGTAGTAGTCTCGCGCGACTTTCGATTTCACCAGAAAACCGAATCGTTTTGCGCCTTCCTTCTATGACCTACAGTTTCCATTCTGTTCGTTCTAATTATTATTGCAACGAAAGTAAACGTTCGAAAACGCGTCAGAAGTAAGAGAAATATTACTTAAGACTCGAATTGTAAAAGAAATCTGGGACAGGATTGTTGCACCGGCGGATACAAGTGCGTCCAGGCGGATCTAATGGTCGTCAACTTTCTTATAAATTCTTTGTGATTTTCTCCCAATCATCCTGCTAACGTTTCGTATTTCTCGGCAACCGTCAGCTTGTATATACGTCACAGATCAGCGCGCATTCATGCTGCGATCCTTCCAACTCGCCCGTATAACAGTTAAGTTAGATACATCGTTCCAAATATCGTGCATTCCACCCTGCATCACCTTATGAAGCAACGCGATTATCTCAGATTTTTATTAAGTCATTTGTTAAAAACACTCAACCGAACGATCCAGAACATTTGCATATACCATATCCCGATTGATCGATCGACTTTCTATTCATCGCATAGAGAAAACGAATCGCTGCACCATGCACGCAGGACGAATCTTCCAGAAACGTCTCGCGCTTTCGTGTAACTCTAACTCGTTACGCGTAAAACGGATTCTGTATTCGAAAGTGATGTTGATGAAGTCGTGAAATAGAAAAGATTCAAGTTGTTATTATTATTATTTTTATTGAAATTTTATACAAATATAATATATATGATGGATATAAATATAATAATAATATAAATATATGATAAATTTTTATATTTACTTTATATATTATACACAACAAACGAATAATAATTAATTGTATGAGAAAAAGAAAGTATCGAGAAAAAAATCCAGCGTATCGTCATACGAACTGACTAGTTTCATAATTCCATTAAATAAATGTAATTCGCCAGAAATGCGTGGAAGCAGACTTGAAATTCTCAGTGAAAAATCATTGACTGGTCAATCAAAATAAACAAAATCACCCTGAATAGAATTCACGAAAGAATTATCCAAGCAGCGCGCAACAAGCAGTCGCCTCTAGCACTGATCGAAAACTTCCGAAAGAGTATAAGCACGACGCGAGACCGTGCGAAAATTGGATCCGTCTCGTTTCCACACGAGTTTCAGCCATCGCTTTCGAGCGGAGTTTTTTGGCGGTGGCGAGTCATGGTCCATGTAGCACGACCGGACGGAAAACGTAATTATGGTAACGCCATACGTGAGCTAAAACACACGAGATCCCGTGATACTTAACTGTTATCGCGTACGCTCGGCTCTATCTAGCTTGTCATTAAAATTTTTCGCGCGATCGCGCGGTGATCCGGTAATATCTGATCCTTAGTGAGCGCCGAACGAAAAGAGGAGGAAGAAAAAAATCGAGAGGAAAGAGTACGAGAGCGTTGCGTCATTCGCGTCGAACGCACGCTTCTTGCTCTGTTCGAACAGGTTGCACTTTGTTGCCTACCCTTGCGAGCTGCTAAATTGTGACACAGATCTCGCATGGTGCTAACATTGTGTCGGATAGCTGAATCGCTTAATTGAAACTGTTACTTGTCCGTTCTTCAAGCGAAACGATCGATATCTCCTCCTTAAGACACGTTTACAGTCAATCACAGAAATGCTATATCTGTCGTTTGTATCTGTCAAATTTCGAATGTTTAAAATAGGAAAAGAAGACTTTAAGTATTTTTTTTTTTTTTTTTTTTGGCATGGAAATAGACTGGATGCCACAGTGTTCGTACTAATAAAATTCTATTTATCCGGCTTCCACTTACTGGAACGTTTTACTCTTTAGTGTCTGATTCGTGGCGACTGAATCTACTTACACTGGCTCACGAAAATATTCGAACGTTGCAGAAGAACTTTTGCGTCGCAAAAGTCTACAGACATTTGTCAAGCTCCGCGTATCTGAAATAAAAGAAGAAAACTGTGGATCTCAATTGTATATTGTATAATTAATTCATTTCTAAAATATCGACAATATTCCTTACGTTTGTTTAAAAGCAATTTTAAGTACAATCTTAGCAAAATTTCTATACAATTACTATTACGAATAAAGCCTAATAATGGTTTTAATTATGGTTATAATGATAGTGTGGGATGGGCAAATTCTGGGAAAGGGCCCAGAACCTTTCTCCAGTGCCCGACGACTGCAGATGTTCCACGTGGTGTAGCATAAACAGTAGAGAAAGTTAGGCCTGGGATTGTTTATGGCTGGCCCTCCAGGCCTAGCGTTTAAAACACTAAGGGTATGGATGCGTTTGTGTGTATGTATTTGTGTATGAATTTTTGTGCAGATGAGGAAGGGAGTAAGTGTCGAGAAGTCAAAGAGAACAGGGTGAGTGTCGAGAAGTCAAAGAAAACAGAGTGAGTATCGAGCCGTGAAAGAGAGAAGACAGTGGGAGTTGCGAGAGAAAGAGAGAGAGAGAAGATAGTGAATCGAGAGTTAAGTCTAGCGAGTTCAGAAATTAAAAAAATAGTGTAAAATGTCATTTATAATTATCATTCAACCAATTTTCTTTTATTTAACCTAAAATAAACAACTATCCTTTAACAAAATTCCTACAAATTAGGATCTCAAGCCGGGATTCCTACGATAGTAATAGCACAGTTTTATTTATTTATCGGTGGTAGTTGTATAGTAAATTTCGTGATTGTTCGTTCCAATTGATTGATGTTTTCCAGCGAATAAATACAGAATGTCGTAATTTTTTAAGAATCTGCATAATTTTGGAACTTTATCTCGAAGTAATGTTTATAGAGTCTTCATTTTTTTGAATCCTTGATTTAATCTTGAGTATTTTAACACGTTTACGTATGCACGTAAGACTTTTGTGACTGACTGTACATTGGAAATACGGGAAAATCGCGTTGCTTTGGTTTTCGAGACTGTCGATTGAACGTGGATTCGACCTTCGACGACTGTGCAAGGTAATTGGCAGGATCGGTGTAATATCCGCGTTTGATTTTCATTGTGGCACGCGACCCAATTACAGCACCTGATACAAGCGAATAGTACAGTAAGTAATATGGACTCGCAACGAGGGATCGATACGTGTTACGCGATCGATATGTGGTTCTACTGGTATTACATATATGCTTTTACTGTGGTATTACGATGTTACTTTCTTCTTTGACTTGAAGTTTTCATAGATGTGAGATTTTTCGATCATAAGTGACAGTATTTGAGTGAATGGCATTTACATTTACGGAAGCCGGTATGAAAAGGTGGATTGGGACACATGGCGGACTGTGGACGCGAAATCTTTTAATTAATCTTTTAATTTTAAAACGAGGTACAAGTGGAATTTACGTTTATGGAAAGCGACGTGAGAGAAGGTGGATTAGGACACAAAGCGGTAATAAATTGCACACACCGTGCGATGAAAGTTTCGGCGGGTAAAGAGAAAGGACATCGAACACGTTTAAAGTACCGTTTCCTATGATACATATTTGCACTACTGGATATGTCGTGTGTCACCACGTGTAAGGAAAGGAAACGTTCAGACTACAGAAATATTTCGTTCACTCTTCAATACTGTCCCTTGTTTATTTATTTATTACTTGGGACACGAAAACTCATGTTACTGTGATATTTATTTTTTGAATTTAGGAGAACTATTTGTAGAACATGCAGTGGGATAATTTGAGTTTTCAGTGTCGAGAGAAATGTTGATATATTTTTTTAGAAAACACAATACCTGCCAGATAGACAATTTTTATTTCGAATTCTTTTACGTAATTTTCTAACTTTCGTGCTTACGATTCTCGCGCTTTAGAGAACGCAGGAATAAAGTAAAGTTGTATAAAAGAATTATCGGGATAAAGAAGAAGAATAGACGAGCCAAACACCGGAAGTGAAATAAAAACGGTCTATTATATTCGAAGATTATTGAGTTTATTTCAACAGTGAAACTTGGAACAGTTAGAAAGCTAATGCGAATTGTTCGGATACGGTCGAACGTTTTATTTCAACCGTTTAACAGGGTATACATATATATTTAGTTTTAGTGCTTTACGAGCCGTGCGCTGGAAATTAGCAAGATAGTAACATCAGCGAGTCAGCAACATAATACTTTCGTTATTCATCGTTCCGATTAAAATATCCAGCGTTATAAAATATAATCCACTGCGTTTCCATTATAATTTCATTGTTAATTTGAATTATTCGACGATTTCTGTCTTATTCTTTAAATTTAAATCTTTCCTCTACTTTCACTTTAAACGGTCGAAATTTTTAAAACGCCGACAGTTTCCAGGCTGAAGTTCGATGCTTGAAAATGAGAGCAATAGTAAGATCAGAAATAAAAAAAAAAAAAAAAGAAAAAACGTAAATGCGTACAGTCATCTTGGAAAGTAAGACGAGCATCAAGAGATAATTATTTTTGTAATGTATATTATATATTCCTATGAAATAAAGTTTTTTTTAGAAATGAAATTTATAAATTATATATTTTATATATTTATGTTGTAAAAAAATTTTAATCGATAATTCAATTTTAGCCAAAAAAAGAATGAAAGGTGCAATTAATATCTAAAAGACTCAAACTAATGACTTAAACTTAAGTTATGGTCTTCGAAACTTCGTATTTTGTAAATTTTTCGATTGTTTCTTTTTGAAAGTAACTTGTATGAAATTGATGACTTCTAAATAATTCATATCCTATTTAAATAAGACGAAAATTCTGTTGAATTTCTGTCGAAATGTGACAGGCATTTCCTTTTCCTTCGTTTATTTTACTACGCGAGATATAAATTTCGTTTCTTCGCTGTCCGTGATTGAAGGATCGAACTATTAACAACTAGTGAAACATCTTCAATAATGTGACGTTTCGTGACTTCCTGAGATGACTGTATAGTGTTTATGATAATTTATATTTATATCACAACACTATAAATAAATAATAACTCCGTAATTAATTTTAGTTGTTTATATAAAAATATTATCAATATCACAAAATATACAATTACTAATAATTTAATGAAGATTACATAATGGAAGTTAAATGACGAAATAACGAATGAAGAATTTCTACTATGGCTACAATATATATAAGTGTCAGTAAACATTTCTATGGTGATAATAAAATTAATAGCTGTTTTTAAATATTCTATTGTTTATATTAAATACACATCTCGACGAAACATAGATGTCGTTGATCTAAATTCTTCGAAGTAGAGGTCGCTACAACTGTACGTCCAAAAGTGCGACCTACGTTTGAATGGCAAACTTTTCAAACGTCGAACAGGTTCCGTAGGAAAACGCTCGTCAAAATAGTCGGACGTTCGGTATCGAGAAAACGAGCAGCGGATTCTTACTCGAGCAGATAAGACGAGCGTCAAGAACGATTTGTCGTTTTGGCGCGACGCCGATCAGATACGATCGGCATAAAAGCGGCCGGATCACGGCAATTTACTTTTCGTGTCGCGCGGGCAACTTTCTCTAAAACGCGCGATACCGATTCCGCGTCTGCTTTGACTTCGCAATTCTCATGACGGCCCATTTTTCTCGCCGATTTTGACACCGACGGAGGAAAAGTTCCTCGTCGATCATCTGAATCTACGAAATCGATTGTCTCCGTGTCACTTTTGCTCGCTTCAGGTCGCTTCGGATTCCCCTGATCGAGACGATCGATCGATTACGCGTCAGAGCGTGAAACCACACCGAAACTGTTCAACTCGTGAAAGTGACTCGATTTCTTTTGATTATCGTGAAACGATGGAACTGTCAAACGAGCTATCGCGGTCAGATGAATCGGAAGATTTAATTAATTTCCTTCTTCTCTCTGAAAAATTTGATATTTGGCACTTGTAGTATTTTTTACAAGTATCTACTCTTCAATTTCTCGATCGAGTTACCGTAATTACGCAGTATCGCCTATTCCACTGATTTCTCGATCCAAAACTGTCAACAATCTCGTTAATAAGCGGTCTGACGTTATCGTGCCAACTCTCCTTAAAAATTCGACACTTATAGTGTTCACCATGCATACTCTTTAATCATCTTACAATTAATTAAAGTCTGTTGAATTTTCTAAAAATCACGCACGAAATGCACGCCACCTTACGTATCTGTTTAGAATTTCAAGCATCGTGACGTAAATTATACCAGTAGCTCGTTACCGGAGAATAAAGCGAGCATGTCATACGAGTGAATTTCGATGAAATAATGTCACTTGGTATAATCGAAATGTCACAAAGAAGTGTCGGATTCATTAAATTAAATGAAATTTAACGCACTTGTTAATTATCAAGCATCCATATTAATTTTTTTTTTTAATATAACAAATTGAACTCGTGACAACGTCCTCTTTCTTCGGTTATTCGTTCGATCGTTGATCGAATTGACTGGCACCGATTGATAGGTGATTTTCTACGCGATTTCGCTCGAGTTATGGTAATCACGCAGTGTCCCGTCGATTTCACGAGTTAGAGTTGTCCACTATCTGATAAGCGCTGGTTGATAAGCAGTTTCACGAGTCGTTGTCGTGCAAGCTCCGTTGTCGAGCGAAAGGAAATCCTGCGTGGGCCTCGGACACGCGATTGAAAGAGGGGCGAGACGAGAGATACGGGAAGGGAGTGAGAAAAAAAGAAAAAAGAAATAGAGAGGATTGCCGCATCGCCGCGAATTATTAACGGAGCGTATCGGAGAAAGCTGAGATGGAAAATTGAGTCGACGTGATCGTGCGCCGGCCTTTAGGCATCCAATGATTTAAAAGAAATAATTGGGGGAAAAAAAGTCGAATTACAAGACGCAACGAAAGATTTTGAACGTCCTTGATGCGAATAATCCGATAAATAATAATAATATTGCTTCAATGTTGATCCACGTTAAAAACATATAAAACTCTTGTCAAAGTATGTAAAACTTAACTTTGATCGTACATAGTTTCCTCGAAAAATACGTTTAATTGAAGTGATTATGTTCACATTTACAATATAATTTCTTGATTTAAGTTATAAGAATTGTCAATTTAAAAATTGAAATTTGTTTGTTTTGAACGTTACAGTGGCCGTTCCTTTTAATTAATTTATGCATTGAAGGATGTCCTAGAATATAGAATATAGAACGTCTTTAATCTTTTCCAAACGATAAATGCATGTCTTCAACAATTTTTTAAGCATTTCTTCTAAATACATAGTTACATGAGAAAATCATAGAAACGTAATTATAATTAGTAGATTATATATTAAAATATCTACTTAAATTTCACAATTTCTATCAAAGATTCGTACACGGCTTACTTACCGGAAGCAAAATATTCCACGTAAAGTCGGAGAAAAATTGATGAAGAGAATTCAAAGTTAACGTTTCGAACTTTGTGAAAAGTTATTTCGTATCCGCGATAAAATCTTTTAACGCTGCGTATCTGTTAACGTGGCTCGTGGTAGCGACTAAATCGGTTCTTTACACTTGTTTCTCACTTCCTGCGTATAATGATGCGATTTCCATGCAGAGCAAAACGAGCTCGAGAGGATGGGCTTGGTTCTCGTATAGATGGATCAAGGTGATTCAGTGAAAGCTACCGTAGAAAAGGAACGTGATATCCTTTTAATTCTCGTATTTGATTCGATCGAAAGCTCTCTCGCGAATATCCTCCGGGGGCGTTCGAATTTTCCATCAGTCGATACTATCGAAATTATACGGCCAAGTGAGCTTCCTGTGTATGAAGATTGAAACGTTTCAAGGTTTTTTGTATAATTTCTGAATTTATGACGTCTAGAGGTGCGAAACTATCAACGTCTTAATATTGTATTAACAATGCAATAGTATAACACATATTACTAGTGATTGTTATTTAAAAATTACAGTATGACACATTATTAGTGATTATTGTTTAAACGTACGAAATTGAATACATACAGATGACATACTTTAAACTCGTATAAAATTCAACTTTCTTATTGATTTAGATTCTAAATTAAATCGTTCCACTCTCCTTTCTTATTTTTCTAGTTATAAATTGACACACCACATTCTCTTAGTTATTTTTGGATTAAAAAATTTCTTAAAGTTCGGAGGAAATGTGAAAGGATCAATGCATATGAACTACGCTTCAATTTTGTGTTGACGTCAGTTAATAATGTTCAGTTACCTCAACGTTTTATGGTTGGAACATGTGAACAATGGATTCGTTCGGATTGTATTTTTTAAATTAATCAACATACTCTTATTTTATATTCATACATTGCAAAGTGTGTTATCTCACTGAATAACTTCCTTTTATTCATAAAAATCTTTATATATGCAGAAGGTAGTAGATATTAATAAATATCAATGCGTGCAATATTTATTACATATTTAAATTTATTAAATATTTAAACGTAGACAGCAACAATTTCGAGCCCTTAAAATATCAAATTCCTCGTTTTCTCAGTCGCTTCTCATCTCCCTGACTCGATAATCAATTTCGTCTGATCCGTGGACCACCTGTTGCGACACCACCCAAACCCATGCACGAACGGAACCGTCGCGCATTCTCGTTCAAGAGTAAGTAGCCGAGTAAGAGATGAGTTGTGGAGGCGCGCCAGTTGTAGAGGTGGTAGGGAGATGAAGTTTCAATCCGGCGAGAGAGGAGAAGTGGGTCGTTTCTCAACGAGAGGCGAAGTCACTCGACGCGAACACGTCGGCCACGCACTCGTTCGCTGCACTCAGCTGAGCACAGTCGTCTCCGATCCGCGATCCACGATCCACGAACTCTCCCTCTGTTGATCGTTCGCCGTGATAGTCGGCGGAAGTACGTTTGTGTACTTGCGGGGGTTTCGACCGCGATCTCAGCGAAACACGGGTGAAAGGTGAGAGAGTTAACGGTACCGGGTTCGCGCATTAACGCGCTCGTTACGAGGGGGAAACGCGCGACCGATAGACAAGGAAGTATATAATATTTCGTGGATGAAGTCGAGAAGTGCCGCTCGAGAAAAGGGAGTCGCGAGGAAAGTGACAAGACGGTAACTCGCGAGAGACTTCCCAGCGTGCTTCGTGGAAAGTGGTGAAAATCCCATTCTCGTGCGAACACCGCTCGGTCTTCCTTTGTTTCCCTCCGTTCGAAGAAGGCCATCGGTTGTCGATTTTCCTCGCTTTCTTCCGCGACTTTTCCTCAGCCGCGCAGCGTAGAATTCGACGAACATTCGAACTTGCTCTCTATCGATTTTTTTTCTTGAACCTACATCCCGAAGACGTATTTAATATTTACTATTTGATTATCATTGGAAAGCACAGTGAATTATCAGAGGACAATATATAAATATCCAACTATCGAAACAGAAGTGGTCCGAGCGGTAACCGAACCGCTATGAGGATCACCCAAGAGTATCGGATCTCGTATAGTTCAAGATGAACATCTACACCAGCGTCGTTCATTGACGCCACTTTCAACCTCGATACGCAGCTGTCACTGAAGAACTCGGTCAAGAGATCGTGACGTGCAATATGGGCGACATCCGAGTGCTGGATCCGCGGATGGATCCTCGTTTCGATCTTAAACAGTCCCGTCCCTGGCCACCGATGTATCGCAGCCATCCAGCGACCAGGGGGCCCTCGTTCTGTTATCGTCCGATGCCTATGGACGCCATGGCTCAATGGATGGCGCCTCATATAGCCGACTACAATTACGTTCCAACTAGAATCAGCGCGTCGAATTCGAACAAGGGACGCGACTATTATTATTTGGCGCCTCTGTATCGAAACGCGATGCCGCCGCCGCAAGCGATGTCGCCGCTTCAAGTGCCACCGGTGGCCGTCTCGCCGAGAATGATGATGATGGAGCCGAGAGGCAGGACCAAAAGCTCCGGTGGACTGTGTAGAAGCAGCGTGCCTCCTTGCACGTGCTCGGTAGGCAGGACGAGGTCGTTGGAAGACGTCAGGAGCGAGATAAGCGAGTGGGAGGACTATCACGACGAAAATGGGAATCATCTTCAGAGGAAGAGCCCTAAGAGTGGTGGCGCGTGCAGGCAAGTCAGACGGTCTATGGAGAATCTTCTGGATTCTGAAACGGCCGAGCAACACGAGTTGAACACGTTCGAGAGGGTTGGAAGAAGTTGCAGAAAGCCGGATGAGAGGAGAAACGAGAAACCGGGGAGAAGACGCGGCAGTTACATGGTTTGTTGAGCTCTTCCAAGGGGATAAATGATGGGAATACGCGTTACGTTTTGGTTTGGAACTAACATAAATTTGACCTATTCGATACCGGAACTCCGCGTAGGGTTACTTCACGTGGACTATTGTGTTCTGTGATGAAGGATCATGGATGTATACGTCCGTAAATATATCGATTAAAAATTGAAGATTCTTATTAACACGTAGAATAATTAAGATTGCAAATCACTTACAGTATTTGGAATTTTTAATATAATGCTAATAAAGAATACAAAACAAGATTGAAATTCTTGGAATCTAATATTTATTAAACTAATATTTACAAATAATTTTCTATCTTTGATTCTTTTTGATTGAGATTGGTGATGCAATTCAATCAAATGAAAAACTTCAAAAGTAATTCAACATCCTAAAGTCTTGTTGATCTCCAATAACCAGTCTCCAATAACAGATAATGTAGTTTCTAATTTTTAAATCGGTAGTATATAAATATTTAACATAAATCACTTGTACATTAGTGTAATCCAACGATACAGCTTAAAGGTTATTTCAACGATGATTGTCGACTTTAATCGACTGAGGAGGTTTGAGTTAGGTTTCAAGCAGCAATTAATTTCATAGGAGGGAGATTTCTCGAGTTAAAAATTTCGTCTGGATTAGAGGGATAGATTTATAATTTATGATGAATATTAGTTTGACGAATGATCTAAGATTTTCTTCGAGCTTAAATCCGTTTCTAGCATAATTCTCTTGCTAATTAAATACTCACGTAGCTTCCTGTCGGTCTGCATTGGTAAAATATCAGTTCAGAGTCTAGTTTCGATAATTTGACGAAATTTGAATGAAAAATTAAGGACGAAATGCTAATTCAGCTCGAGTCCACTTTTCACCCATCTCGCTGAATGTATTAACGCGGCGGCTACTCATGCAAATGAGCATGAAACCACTTTTACTGGAAATTTCGTTCCGATTTATTCCGCAAATTTGCACTTATCGCGTCTTGTATGCAAATACACGTTTTGTGGAGAATGTTCCGCGAGCTTATTACTCCCGTTTCGTCGTTTCCCTATGGATATATCGATGCTCGTTTTCCGGAAGTTCATTCAACACTTTGTCTCAATGCACGTTTACGTCAATTGTACGACTTGACGCGTATTGATTGCACGAGTAGAAATCGTTGCGAGACAAATGCTTTCACGACGATAGATCTCTAAATCGCGGCACCTGCTGTGATCCGGAAACGTGATCGTATCAGAAATGGGATAATCCTCTCGCTTTTTGATAAGCATCTGCATTCTGTACGATTAAAGTCCTATCGAGGAAATCACTCTTATCTGTGATCGCGATTGTACGATTTTATGGACAACGCAATCTCCATTATCTTTATTATTATACTTTGATAGTTCTCAGTTGCAATCAGTAACGTAATTGCAGTGATGTAATAATCGATGCAAAGAAATTGACATATAATGATAACTATAGTAGTGAAGGTAAAAGGTAATTTGTAATTGATTTTTTTTTTGCGTACGAAAATTATAGATTTTTGCAATAGTTATTGTGTAGTATCTTGGTAGTAATAAATTATTTTGATATATCTTGTCAAATTATAGTGATATTTTCTAAAAACTGTTTCATTAAGTTATGTGAATGTACGTACCAGTAATAATTTATGTCAGATTATATTAAAATCTTGGATATTTTTCACGTCACATTTTACATTCTCTGTGACAGAAATCAGTAATAAAGTTTAATTCGAAATTAAGATTTCCAGAAATAAATAATGTAGAAATTTGCTTCCCTATAAATAGGAACTGTTAAGATAAATACGGCTGAATTGAGAGATTTACTTGAATACATCAGTCTTTTATTTTCTAAATAACCTCGATTTTCCGACTTATTAAGAAAAATTCTATAGACGACACGGTTGGTTGGAATCTGTCGCAGAAATAGCCATAATATCTCGTGGAAAAACGTCTTCGCGCGTTCTTGTTCCTTTTCCTCTCTCATAAACATTGAATTATACGTTTCACCTTCATGTCGATCGATGCTTTTTAAAAAATAACGAACCGCCGTTAATGAACCGTAATTTTTCTTGACCACGGATAGAAAGTGTTCCCGATTGGTGGCCTCGAGTTAATCCACCGTTACTTCTTCGTTAAAACGTAAAAAATAAATTAAAAAAAAAAAAAAAAAAA